>NW_019175295.1:290681-300970 GCF_002260705.1 Seriola dumerili
GGTTCACTTAGGCAGTGAGGACAGGGAAAGGCAGAACTGGGAGGGAGTGCTGGGGAAAGTGCAAGCTAAGTTGTCTAAATGGACATGGTTGCTACCTCAGCTGTCCTACAGGGGAAAAGCTCTGATTGTCAACAACCTGGTGGCCTTGTCCCTCTGGCACAGACTGCAGGTGCTGCTGCCTCCGCCTGACCTCGTGGAACAACTGCAGCGGCTCCTGGTGGACTTCTTTTGGACTGGATGTCATTGGGTGAGAGCGTCGGTCCTGTACCTCCCTGTGGCAGAGGGGGGGCAGGGCCTGATTGACATCAAGTCCAGAACTGCAACTTTCAGACTGCAAGCAGCTCAGCGGCTGCTGTATGGACACTCGCCCTGCTGGTCGGCGTTGGCCTGCCTGTTACTCCAGAGAGCCGGACGGCTCGGACTGGATAAACAACTCTTTCTTTTAAAGCCAGCTGGATGTGACCTGGAAGGGCTCACACCCTTCTACAAATCGGTTTTAAACGCCTGGAGGACACTGACCGTCGCCCGACCTCCCGACCCTCGGCCGGGGAAGTGGCTCTTTGAGGAGCCTTTGTTTCACAACGCCTTCCTGCCAGTTGCTGGACTCTCCTCGCCCACAATGAGAGCAAAGCTCATCGAGGCTGGCGTTGTGAAGCTGGGTCACCTCACCAGGAGAACTCTGGAGGAGCTGGCTGAGATGTCGGGCGTCCGGTCATCCAGGATGCTGCAGAGCCTCATGGAGAAGGTGTGGCGCTCGCTTCCCGCTCCTCTGAGGGCGTTTGCTCAGAACAGGACTATGGCCGACCGATGGTGTGAGGGACAGGACTACATCTTCCCCTCACTGAGTGTGAGTCCTGCTGTGGGGGAGTGGAGCGAGGACAGAGGCCTGCTCCTCTCCCTGAAGACTCCAGTGCTGGGCAGCTTCAGCTCCTGCAGCAAGAAGCAGCTGTACCTCAGCTGCATCAAGGTGCTGAACCTCCGCTCTCTGGATGGAGTCCGGGAGTCCAGGTGGACAGAGGTGTTTGGCTCAGACTCTTCCCCTAAAGGCAGCTGGCGTCTCCTGTACAAGCCTCCTGTTGAGAAACGGATGGCCGACCTCCAGTGGAGGATCGTACATGGAGCCATAGCTACAAACAGACACGTAGCTCACTTGAACCCCAGCACTGAGGAGAACTGCCCCTTCTGCCCTGAACCAGAAACCCTCCAGCATCTGGTGGTGTCCTGCCCCCGCCTGACAGGGCTGTTCCAGCTGCTGAAGGAGTGGGTGGAGCGGCTGGGAGAGACCTTCTCGCTGTCCGTCTTTGTGTACGGACCAAAGTACACTCCCAGGAAGAGACAGTCCCTGGTTTTAATTAATTTTATTTTTGCAGCTGCCAAGTTGGCAATTTGGAGGACAAGAAAAAACCAGATGAGGGGGGAAGGCTGGACTGACCCGGTCCGCTGTTTGAAAGGTTTGGTGGCAGCTCGTTTGAAAGTAGAGCGAGCGTTTTTCACACTGACCGGGAACATGAACGGGTTCAGGGCTGAGTGGGGCTTTGGGCAGCTCCTGACCTCACTAGGGGAGGACTTTTAACCTAGCTTAGCTTAGTTTAGCTTAGCTTAGCTAGTTTTACCCCTTAGTGTGTGAGAGAGTGTGAATGGAAGCTTTCTTGTTTTGTTCTGTTCTATTTATTTATTTATTCATTTTTCTTTCTGTTTGCAGTAACTTTTTGATTTTTTGACTACTAAAGTTGTGTTAAGGGTGTTATTGATAAGGTCTCAAATAAAGTTGTGTTAAAATAAAAAAAAAGTCTCTCTCTGTCTCTCTCTCTCTCTGTCTGTCTCACTCTCTCTCCTCACCTCCCAGTCCTCGATAGAGCTCTGCCACTGGGCGATCTTGTCGATATTCTCCAGGCGCCGCTTCCTCTCGTTGATCAGCCTCGCCACGTTCTTCATGGCGTTCAGCGCCGCCTCCACATCTTTGTAGTCTCTACAGATCAGAGAGAGATGATATTCTCATGATATTCTTTATATTTATAATTCAATGAGAAAATTGACACTAACAGTGATGGTGTGTATCCCAAACCTGATAATTTTGACTCTCTCACTCACCGTCCTGCTGCCACACATACTCACTAAATGTGGATTCATCCATCATTAAAAAGAGGCTCCAACCAATGCACTAAATGTTTGTTAAAAACTCGTGTCCAGCTGTTTCTAGCAGATGTTTGTGAGTTTTCTCTGAACGTGGTTTCTTGTCAGCAGCAGGTGGTGGTGACTGTCTCTTAACAACAGCTTCAGCCATCTTTGTCTTTATAATACCAGAGGTTATAACACGTCCTCTGATGCAACGAGATCGTTTCTTAATTAAACACATTCCACACAGAATCAAAGTTCCTGAAGCAGAATTATATTTTAGCTGCTGTTCTATCAGAACTGTGTGGACAGGACATCAAATTCAGACAATTTATATCCAGATATTAATATTTTGACTCAGTATGAAAGATGAATTTCTAAAAAAAATTTTGTAACTCAAATTCCATTTACAGAAGGACAACAGTGAGATATAGGTGAAAGCTCTGGAAAAAGCTAGGACCTTGATTTAAGACATTAGACAGAATGATCTAGATATTAACTGTATGTTGGCCACTGGTCTGTCTCCAGAGGACGGTCAGTGAGGGTCATGTGACACCTGTCCCCTCTGAGGACGTCACCTGTGCTGAGGGTTGGTGTACTTGAGCAGCTCCGCCAGCTGCAGCGGGTACTTGCAGATCTTCTGGACCGGGGTGAGCAGGAAGCCGTCCAGGGATATGTCGATCATCTTCTGAAGCAGTCGGCACGCCTCGAAGAAGAACACGTACTTGTTGACCTTCATCAGCTTGGAGAGCTGCACGCAGGCGTTGGGGTGGTTGTTGCAGTACTCTGAGTATATCTGGAAATCTGTTTGCTAACAGGACAGGAAAGAAGAGGAAGTGAGAGGGAGGAGAACAGGGTACACTCATTTCTCTTCACCACGTTTTTACCTCATTTCATTATTAGAAAGAATTTGTGTCTTGGGTTTTTATTCCTTTGCACCAACGATGACCGGCGCTCATAATGTGGTTGTATGCAGATTTTAGAATGGCGATAAAAGGCTTCAATCTAATATCTGATTTCACTCAGTTGTCAGTTTGTGAGGAAAGCCTACAGCAGCGAAAACTAATGCAGTCAATATAAAACCTACAATACATGCTCATTCATGAAGATTATAACTTGTTGGAAACGTGTTGATTCAACTGTGTGATCATTCTGGAGGATGCAGTCTGTGCTGCTGTTGATCTGTACTGCTTTGTGTTGACAGGTGTTCCTTTTATTTTGTCCACCCCATTCAAATGAATGAAAGGCTAAACATACAGATGAATCAACAGCTCTTTAACCCAGTTTCTACATAAACGGAACATTACAACCTTCATGAAGGAGGATTGAGACTGTGTAAGTTATAGTTAGGTGTTCCTAATAAACTGACAACTGTATATTCATATTAGCGTAAGGGTTTTAGAGAATGAAACAACAAAGGACAAAATAAAGAAGAAATGTGAAGTGGAACAACTAGAGGAGGTTTCAAACTGATTCCTGTGACATTTCTTTAATAGTAGGTTTGGGTGAAATCTAAAATTGAATATCTTGATACAGTCCAGCTCAAATATCGTGATACATCATATTATGTTCAAGGTATAAGTGATGCTGCCACTAGACAGCAGGTCAAAGTTTTATTCGTCACATGCAAAGGTTCAATGTACATAAGCAGATGAGGGTCAGACTCTGCAGCAGAGCAGAGCTCAAAACTTTGATTAAAATTTAACATTATGAAAAATATTGTGATATTCAATGTTATCAAATATCAGTTGAAGCCTGTTTCATACAGTAACATCCCTCTGATTCTAACTTGAGACACAGCTGCTGAGATTCACAGGCTGTCTGAAGGGTCTTTGTTCTGAACTCTGAACTCTAGACTCTGTTCTGGACTCTGGATTCTGTTCTGAACTCTGGACTCTGGATTCTGTTCTGAACTCTGGATTCTGTTCTGAACTCTGGATTCTGTTCTGAACTCTGGACTCTGGATTCCTTTCTGAACTCTGGATTCTGTTCTGAACTCTGAACTCTGTTCAGAATTCTGGACTCTGTTCTTAACTCTGGACTCCGGATTCTGTTCTGAACTCTGGATTCCTTTCTGAACTCTGGATTCTGTTCTGAACTCTGGACTCTGGATTCTGTTCTGAACTCTGGATTCTGTTCTGAACTCTGGATTCCTTTCTGAACTCTGGATTCTGTTCTGAACTCTGGATTCCTTTCTGAACTCTGGACTCTGTTCTGAACTCTGAACTCTGGATTCTGTTCTGAACTCTGGATTCTGTTCCAAACTCTGGATTCTGTTCCAAACTCTGGACTCTGGATTCTGTACTGAACTCTGGACTCTGTTCTTAACTCTGGACTCCGGATTCTGTTCTGAACTCTGGATTCCTTTCTGAACTCTGGATTCTGTTCTGAACTCTGAACTCTATTCAGAATTCTGGACTCTGTTCTTAACTCTGGACTCCGGATTCTGTTCTGAACTCTGGATTCCTTTCTGAACTCTGGATTCTGTTCTGAACTCTGGACTCTGGATTCTGTTCTGAACTCTGGATTCTGTTCTGAACTCTGGATTCCACTCTGAACTCTGGATTCTGTTCTGAACTCTGAACTCTGGATTCTGTTCTGAACTCTGAACTCTGGATTCTGTTCCAAACTCTGGATTCTGTTCTGGACTCTGGACTCTGTTCAGAATTCTGGATTCTGTTCTGAACTCTGGATTCTGTTCTGGACTCTGGATTCCTTTCTGGACTCTGGATTCTGTTCTGAACTCTGAACTCTGGATTCTGTTCTGAACTCTGAACTCTGGATTCTGTTCTGAACTCTGAACTCTGGATTCTGTTCCAAACTCTGGATTCTGTTCTGGACTCTGGACTCTGTTCAGAATTCTGGATTCTGTTCTGAACTCTGGATTCTGTTCTGGACTCTGGATTCTGTTCTGAACTCTGGACTCTGTCCAGAATTCTGGATTCTGTTCTGAACTCTGGATTCTGTTCTTAACTCTGAACTCTGGATTCTGATCTGAACTCTGGACTCTGTTCTTAACTCTGGACACTGGATTCTGTTCTGAACTCTGGATTCTGTTCCAAACTCTGGACTCTGTTCCGAACTCTGTTCAGAATTCTGGATTCTGTTCTGAACTCTGAACTCTGGACTCTGTTCTTAACTCTGGACACTGGATTCTGTTCTGAACTCTGGATTCTGTTCTGAACTCTGGATTCTGTTCTGAACTCTGAACTCTGGATTCTGTTCTGAACTCTGGATTCTGTTCCAAACTCTGGACTCTGTTCAGAATTCTGGATTCTGTTCTGAACTCTGGACTCTGTTCTTAACTCTGGACACTGGATTCTGTTCTGAATTCTGGATTCTGTTCTTAACTCTGGATTCTGTTCTGAACTCTGGATTCTGTTCCTAACTCTGGACTCTGTTCTGAACTCTGAACTCTGGATTCTGTTCTGAACTCTGGATTCCTTTCTGAACTCTGGACTCTGTTCCAAACTCTGTACTCTGGATTCTGTTCTGAACTCTGGATTCTGTTTTGAACTCTGGACTCTGTTCTGAACTCTGGACTCTGTTCCAAACACTGGACTCTGGATTCTGTTCTGAATTCTGGATTCTGTTCTGAACTCTGAACTCTGAACTCTGTCCAGAATTCTGGACTCTGTTCTGAATTCTTAGGACAGGGAAAGGCAGAACTGGAGGGATGCTGGGAAAGTGCAAGCTAAGTTGTCTAAATGGACATGGTTGCTACCTCAGCTGTCTACAGGGGAAGAGCTCTGATTGTCAACAACCTGGTGGCCTCGTCCCTCTGGCACAGACTACAGTGCTGGTGCCTCCGCCTGACCTCGTGGAACAACTGCAGCGGCTCCTGGTGGACTTCTTTTTGACTGGATGTCATTGGGTGAGAGCGTCGTCCTGTACTCCCTGTGGCAGAGGGGCAGGGCCTGATTGACATCAAGTCCAGAACTGCAACCTTCAGACTGCAAGCAGCTCAGCGGGCTGTATGGACTCTCGCCCTGCTGGTCGGCTTGGCCCGCCTGTTACTCCAGAGAGCCGGACGGCTCGGACTGGACAAACAACTCTTTCTTAAAGCCAGCTGGATGTGACCTGGAAGGGCTCACACCCTTCTACAGTTCGGTTTTGGACGCTTGGAGGACCCTGACCGTCGCCCGACCTCCTGACCCTCGGCCGGGAAGTGGCTCTTTGAGGAGCCTTTGTTTCACAACGCCTTCCTGCCAGTTGCTGGACTCTCTTCGCCCACACTGAGAGCGAAGCTCATCGAGGCTGGCGTTGTGAAGCTGGGTCACCTCACAGGAGAACTCTGGACGGCTGGCTGAGATGTCGGGCGTCCGTCATCCAGGATGCTGCAGAGCCTGATGGAGAAGGTTGGCGCTCGCGTCCCGCTCCTCTGAGGGCGTTTGCTCACAACAGGACTTATGGCCGCCAATGTGGTGTGAGGGACAGGACTACATCTTCCCTCACTGAGTGTGAGTCCTGCTGTGGGGGGTGGAGCGAGGACAGAGGCCTGCTCCTCTCCCTGAAGACTCCAGTGCTGGCAACTCAGCTCCTGCAGCAAGAAGCAGCTGTACCTCAGCTGCATCAGGTGCTGAAACCCCGCTCTTCTGGATGGAGTCCGGTGAGTCCAGGTGGACAGAGGTGTTTGGCTCAGACTCTTCCCCTAAAGCAGCTGGCGTTCCTGTACAAGCCTCCTGTTGAGAAACGGATGGCCCGACCTCACAGTGGAGATCGTACATGGAGCCATAGCTAGAACAGACACGTAGCTCACTTGAACCCCAGCACTGGAGGAGAACTGCCCCTTCTGCCTGAACCAGAAACCCTCCAGCATCTGGTGGTGTCCTGCCCCGCCTGACAGGGCTGTTCCAGCTGCTGAAGGAGTGGTGGAGCGCTGGGAGAGACCTTCTCGCTGTCCGTCTTTGTGTACGGACCAAAGTACACTCCCGGAAGAGAACAGTCCCTGGTTTTAATTAATTTTATTTTTGCAGCTGCCAAGTTGGCAATTTGGAGGACAAGAAAAAACCAGATGAGGGGGGAAGGCTTGGACTGACCCGGTCCGCTGTTTGGAAAGGTTTGGTGCAGCTCGTTTGAAAGTAGAGCGAGCTTGTTTTCACACTGACCGGAACATGAACGGGTTCAGGGCTGAGTGGGGCTTTGTGGCAGCTCCTGACCTCACTGGGGGAGGATTTTTAACTTGGCTTAGCTTAGCTGGTTAGCTTAGCTTAGCTAGTTTTTACCCCTTAGTGTGTGAGAGAGTGTGTGAATGGAAGTTTTCTTGTTTGTTTCTGTTCTATTTATTTATTTATTCATTTTCTTTCTGTTTGCAGTAACTTTTTTGATTTTTTTGGACTATCTAAAGTTGTGTTAAATGTAAAAAAAAAGTCTCTCTCTGTCTCTCTCTCTCTCTCTGTCTGTCTCACTCTCTCTCCTCACCTCCCAGTCCTCGATAGAGCCTGCCACTGGGCGATCTTGTCGATATTCTCCAGGCGCCGCTTCCTCTCGTTGATCAGCCTCGCCACGTTCTTCATGGCGTTCAGCGCCGCCTCCACATCTTTGTAGTCTCTACAGATCAGAGAGAGATGATATTCTCATGATATTTCTTTATATTTATAATTCAATGAGAAAATTGACACTAACAGTGATGGTGTGTATCCCAAACCTGATAATTTGACTTCTCAGCACGTCCTGCTGCCACACATACTCACTAAATGTGGATTCATCCATCATTAAAAGAGGGCTCCAACAATGCAAAATAAATGTTTGTTAAAAACTCGTGTCCAGCTGTTTCTAGCAGATGTTTGTGAGTTTTCTCTGAACGTGGTTTCTTGTCAGCAGCAGTGTGGTGACTGTCTCTTAACAACAGCTCAGCCATCTTTGTCTTTATAATACCCGAGGTATATAACACGTCCTCTGATTGCAACGAGATCGTTTCTTAATTAAACACATTCCACACAGAATCAAAGTTCCTGAAGCAGAATTATATTTTAGCTGCTGTTCTATCAGAACTGTGTGGACAGGAACATCAAATTCAGACAATTTATATCCAGATATTAAATTTTGACTCAGTATGAAAGATGAATTTCTAAAAAAATTTTGTAACTCAAATTCCATTTACAGAAGGACAACAGTGAGATATAGGTGAAAGCTCTGGAAAAAGCTAGGACCTTGATTTAGACATTAGACAGAATGATCTAGATATTAACTGTATGTTGGCCACTGGTCTGTCTCCAGAGGACGGTCAGTGAGGGTCATGTGACACCTGTCCCCTCTGAGGACGTCACCTGTGCTGAGGGTTGGTGTACTTGAGCAGCTCCGCCAGCTGCAGCGGGTACTTGCAGATCTTCTGGACCGGGGTGAGCAGGAAGCCGTCCAGGGATATGTCGATCATCTTCTGAAGCAGTCGGCACGCCTCGAAGAAGAACACGTACTTGTTGACCTTCATCAGCTTGGAGAGCTGCACGCAGGCGTTGGGGTGGTTGTTGCAGTACTCTGAGTATATCTGGAAATCTGTTTGCTAACAGGACAGGAAAGAAGAGGAAGTGAGAGGGAGGAGAACAGGGTACACTCATTTCTCTTCACCACGTTTTTACCTCATTTCATTATTAGAAAGAATTTGTGTCTTGGGTTTTATTCCTTTGCACAACGATGACGGCGCTCATAATGTGGTTGTATGCAGATTTTAGAATGGCGATAAAAGGCTTCAATCTAATATCTGATTTCACTCAGTTGTCAGTTTGTGAGGAAAGCCTACAGCAGCGAAAACTAATGCAGTCAATATAAACCTACAATACATGCTCATTCATGAAGATTATAACTTGTTGGAAACGTGTTGATTCAACTGTGTGATCATTCTGGAGGATGCAGTCTGTGCTGCTGTTGATCTGTACTGCTTTGTGTTACAGGTGTTCCTTTTATTTTGTCCACCCCATTCAAATGAAATGAAAGGCTAAACATACAGATGAATCAACAGCTCTTTAACCCAGTTTCTACATAAACGGAACATTACAACCTTCATGAAGGAGGATTGAGACTGTGTAAGTTATAGTTAGGTGTTCCTAATAAACTGACAACTGTATATTCATATTAGCGTAAGGTTTTAGAGAATGAAACAACAAAGGACAAAATAAAGAAAGAATGTGAAGTGGACACAACTAGAGGAGGTTTCAAACTGATTCCTGTGACATTTCTTTAATAGTAGGTTTGGGTGAAATCTAAAATTGAATATCTTGATACAGTCCAGCTCAAATATCGTGATACATCATATTATGTTCAAGGTATAAGTGATGCTGCCATAGACAGCAGGTCAAAGTTTTATTCGTCACATGCAAAGGTTCAATGTACATAAGCAGATGAGGGTCAGACCTCTGCAGAGAGCAGAGCTCAAAACTTTGATTAAAATTTAACATTATGAAAAATATTGTGATATTCAATGTTATACAAATATCAGCTGAAGCCTGTTTCATACAGTAACATCCCTCTGATTCTAACTTGAGACACAGCTGTCTGAGATTCACAGGCTGTTGAAGGGTCTTTGTTCTGAACTCTGAACTCTAGACTCTGTTCTGGACTCTGGATTCTGTTCTGGAAACTCTGGACTCTGGATTCGTTCTGAACTCTGGATTCCTTTCTGAACTCTGGATTCTGTTCTGAACTCTGAACTCTATTCAGAATTCTGGACTCTGTTCTTAACTCTGGACTCCGGATTCTGTTTCTGAACTCTGGATTCCTTTCTGAACTCTGGATTCTGTTCTGAACTCTGGACTCTGGATTCTGTTCTGAACTCTGGATTCCTTTTGAACTCTGGACTCTGTTCTGAACTCTGAACTCTGTTCCATCTGGACTCTGGATTCTGTTCTGAACTCTGAACTCTGGATTCTGTTCTGAACTCTGGATTTCTGTTCCAAACTCTGGATTCTGGATTCTTTCTACTCTGGACTCTGGATTCTGTTCTGAACTCTGGACTCTGTTCTTAACTCTGGACTCTGGATTCTGTTCCAAACACTGATTCTGTTCTGAACTCTGGATTCTGTTCTGAACTCTGGACTTTGTTCTTAACTCTGGATTCTGGATTCCTTTCTGAACTCTGGACTCCTGGATTCTGTTCTGAACTCTGGATTCTGTTCTGAACTCTGGATTTCTTTCTGACTCTGAACTGCTGGGATTCTGTTCTGAACTCTGAACTCTGA
>NW_019175295.1:300995-321834 GCF_002260705.1 Seriola dumerili
TCTGGACTCTGGATTCTGTTCTGAATTCTGGATTCTGTTCTGAACTCTGAACTCTGTCCAGAATTCTGGATTCTGTTCTGAACTCTGGATTCTGTTCTGAATTCTGGACTCTGTTCTGAACTCTGGACACTGGATTCTGTTCTTAACTCTGGACTCTGTTCTGGACTCTGGATTCTGTTTTTAACTCTGGATTCTGTTCTGAACTCTGAACTCTGGACTCTGGACTCTGTTCTGAACTCTGGATTCTGCTCTGAACTCTGGATTCTGTTCTGAACTCTGAACTCTGGACTCTGTTCTGAACTCTGGACACTGGATTCTGTTCTGAACTCTGGATTCTGTTCTGAACTCTGGATTCTGTTCTGAACTCTGGATTCTGTTCCTAACTCTGGACTCTGTTCTGAACTCTGAACTCTGGATTCTGTTCTGAACTCTGGATTCCTTTCTGAACTCTGGACTCTGTTCCAAACTCTGTACTCTGGATTCTGTTCTGAACTCTGGATTCTGTTTTGAACTCTGGACTCTGTTCTGAACTCTGGACTCTGTTCCAAACTCTGGACTCTGGATTCTGTTCTGAATTCTGGATTCTGTTTTGAACTCTGGACTCTATTCTGAACTCTGGACTCTGTTCCAAACTCTGGACTCTGGATTCTGTTCTGAATTCTGGATTCTGTTCTGAACTCTGAACTCTGAACTCTGTCCAGAATTCTGGACTCTGTTCTGAATTCTGGCTTCTGTTCTGAACTCTGGATTCTGTTCTGAATTCTGGACTCTGTTCTGAACTCTGGACACTGGATTCTGTTCTTAACTCTGGACTCTGTTCTGGACTCTGGATTCTGTTTTTAACTCTGGATTCTGTTCTGAACTCTGAACTCTGGACTCTGGACTCTGTTCTGAACTCTGGATTCTGCTCTGAACTCTGGATTCTGTTCTGAACTCTGAACTCTGGACTCTGTTCTGAACTCTGGATTCTGTTCTGAACTCTGAACTCTGAGTGACTCACATGTTCGAGGAAACAGCAGCCGATCTCACTTAGGTGCGGCTGCTCCTTGTTGAACTTCTTCTCCAGTCCCTTCAGGAACTTCCTCTGGAACCGGTAGATCTCCTCAATGTTTCCGAAGATGGTGCGAAGCTGCTCCTCAGTGAACATGTCCGTCCTCTTACGGCACTGTTTGATGTAGCCCTGATGTAGAGAGACAGGATCAAAACCTGCAGCTGTGAGACTGTGAGACTGTGAGACTGTGAGACTCTCTGAGACTCTGTGAGACTCTGAGAGTCTGTGAGACTCTGTGAGACTCTGAGAGACGCTGAGACTCTGTGAGACTCCAAGAGACTCTGAGAGTCTGTGAGACTCTGAGACTCTGTAAGACTCTGAGAGTCTGTGAGACTCTGTGAGACTCTGAGAGACTCTGAGACTCTGTGAGACTCTGAGAGACTCTGAGACACTGTGAGACTCTGAGAGATACTCTGTGAGACTCCAAGAGACTCTGAGAGTCTGTGAGACTCTGAGACTCTGTAAGACTCTGAGAGTCTGTGAGACTCTGAGACTCTGTAAGACTCTGAGAGTCTGTGAGACTATGTGAGACTCTGAGACTCTGTGAGACTCTGAGAAGACTCTGAGAGACTCTGTGAGACTCTGTGAAACTCTGAGAGACTCGAGACTCTGAGACTCTCTGAGACTCTGAGAGACTTTGACACTCTGTGAGACTCTGAGACTCTATGAGACTCTGAGAGACTCTGAGACTCTGTGAGACTCCGAGAGACTCTGAGACTATGTGAGACTCTGAGACTCTGTGAGACTCTGAGACTCTGAGAGACTCTGAGAGACTCTGAGACTCTGAGAGACTCTGAGAGACTCTGAGACTCTGAGAGACTCTGAGAGACTCTGAGACTCTGAGAGACTCTGAGAGACTCTGAGACTCTGAGAGACTCTGAGAGACTCTGAGACTCTGAGAGACTCTGAGAGACTCTGAGACTCTGAGAGACTCTGAGAGACTCTGAGACTCTGAGAGACTCTGAGAGACTCTGAGACTCTGAGAGACTCTGAGAGACTCTGAGACTCTGAGAGACTCTGAGAGACTCTGAGACTCTGAGAGACTCTGAGAGACTCTGAGACTCTGAGAGACTCTGAGAGACTCTGAGACTCTGAGAGACTCTGAGAGACTCTGAGACTCTGAGAGACTCTGAGAGACTCTGAGACTCTGAGAGACTCTGAGAGACTCTGAGACTCTGAGAGACTCTGAGAGACTCTGAGACTCTGAGAGACTCTGAGAGACTCTGAGACTCTGAGAGACTCTGAGAGACTCTGAGACTCTGAGAGACTCTGAGAGACTCTGAGACTCTGTGAGACTCTGTGAGACTCTGTGAGACTCTGTGTGACTCTGTGAGACTCTGAGACTCTGTGAGACTCTGAGACTCTGAGAGACTCTGTGAGACTCTGTGAGACTATGTGAGACTCTGAGACTCTGTGAGACTCTGTGAGACTCTGAGAGTCTGTGAGACTCTGTGAGACTCTGAGACTCTGTAAGACTCTGAGAGTCTGTGAGACTATGTGAGACTCTGAGAGACTCTGAGACTCTGTGAGACTCCGAGAGACTCTGAGACTGTGAGACTCTGTGAGACTCTGAGAGACTCTGAGACTTTGAGACTCTGAGACTCTGTGAGACTCTGTGAGACTCTGTGAGACTCTGAGACTCTGAGAGACTCTGAGACTCTGAGAGACTCTGTGAGACTCTGTGAGGCTCTGAGAGACTCTGAGAGACTCTGAGACTCTGAGAGACTCTGAGAGACTCTGTGAGACTCTGTGAGACTCTGAGAGACTCTGAGAGACTCTGAGACTCTGTGAGACTCTGAGACTCTGAGAGACTCTGTGAGACTCTGTGAGACTCTGAGACTCTGAGAGACTCTGAGAGACTCTGAGAGACTGTGAGACTCTGAGAGACTCTGAGAGACTCTGAGAGACTGTGAGACTCTGTGAGACTCTAAGACTCTGAGACTCTGTGAGACTCCAAGAGACTCTGAGAGTCTGTGAGACTCTGTGAGACACTGTGAGACTCTGAGAGACTCTGAGACTCTGTGAGACTATGTGAGACTCTGAGACTCTGAGACTCTGTGAGACTCTGAGAGTCTGTGAGACTATGTGAGACTATGTGAGACTCTGAGACTCTGTGAGACTCTGGCAGTCTGAAGAGAGTTTCCCATGGTAAAGGAATGTGTTTACTGGAGTTGCTGTATGACAGTGATCATGTGATCATGTGATCATGTGATCCCGACCTCACAGATGTCCTTCAGGTGCTTGATGTAGTCTCTCTCTGTGCTCATGATCTCATTGATGACGTTGGTCCTCATCTGCTCTTTACAGGGTAAACCGGGTCCCAGTAACAGGCCCAGAGTCGCCTTGTCCTCCTCCCCAGACTGCGCCTCCTCCAGGTGGGCCAGGTACTCCTCCATCGGCTCGTCCTGGTTCACACGCAACTGAGGACACAGGTGAGAGTTAGACATGGTCTCCTACACAGACATTTGATTAACCTCGTAGCTCTGATGCTAGCACATTATAGAAATACTGGAACCAGGTCGAACATGTCATAAATCACAGTTCGTCTCACCCGCACGAAGCTGGCAGGAAACCAGCCCTCGCTGTCCATGATGCGACCCCACCACCACTCCTTGTTTGTGGCGTCCACTACTTCGATGACATCACCGGCCTTGAAGCCGAGCTCCTGGTCGTCCATGGTGACATGGTCCCAGAGCGCCTCGGCGTACACCACGCTCCCATCACTGATCAGCTGCACAGGAGGACACAGGAGGACACAGGTCAGGAGTCTGTTGACTTCTGGTCTCAGGACCTGACACAAGCTGAGCTGTGATGTCATGACTGCAGAGGTACTGTTAGTCACGCAGTGAAGGTCAAAGGTCAACTATCAGCCACTAAATGGCTCAGGATGAACTTCACTGTTGTAACACGACCTTTAAGTTCAACCATTTCCCTTCTGATAAATTATGACCTCAACAGGTGAGACTGGAGGCTCAGGTGCAGCTCTGACGTCTGTCATGTGACATGTGTCATGTGACCTAGAGGCTGAAACACGACGTGATGAACAACTTTCAGTTCAGGTGCAGACTTTAAACTCTACCGGTGGTTTAATACCAATAATAATAAAAACAATAATAATAATAATGATAATAATAATAACAATAACAATAACAATAACAATAACAATAACAATAACAACAACAACAATAATAATAATAATAATAATAATGATAATAATAATAATAATAACAATAACAATAACAATAACAATAACAACAATAATAATAATAATAATAATAATAGGTGCCTTTCAAGGACTCTTTACAGCCACAGTAAAAGATAAAGAGCGAGCACAAGGTATAAAATACAGAATAAATTAGAATAAATGTCACTGCATAAAAATAAATATGATTTAATGCTATATCACAGCAGACATGCCAGACAGTTATTATTGCCGTTTAAATTTGAATTATCACTTTAACCGTGGTTAATCACTGTGATTAATCTGACTCATGTCATGTTCTGCACGTCATCAGACAGTTACAGTCTCCAGACACACAGCAACAACGTGGGTTTGTAGTGTGTCAGTCAAAACATGGACAAGACAGTGACTGTTGCTCCGCAGATTTCTCAGCCATTAAAACCTTTTTAGATGGTTAGTGGATATAAGAGGGTTTTTAAAAGTGTTAATATCTTATTATTTTATGTTTAAATACAAACATTCACCTGGTGAAATGATTTCAGGTTGTTTTATTACTTTTTTAACATTTCAGCACATTTTAACACCACTGTGATAACACTGATAACCATGATCATTTCTGTCACTATAATCATATCAAATGTTTCATCTCCAGTTGTTTCACAGTCATTATAAAAACATTGATTATAGCTGCTTTCAAAATCCCACAAAACGACCTCCTCTCTTGACTTGAATCTGTCGTCCCAACGAGAGAAAGAGAAACAGCTGACTCCATTAAAGCTCCATTAAAGCAAACAGCTGAAGTGTTCAATAATCAGGAGACAACGTGTTAGCCTGTTAGCCTGTTAGCCTGTCAACACCGGTGCATTGACAGAATCAGTATTATATATGGCTCTGGATCACAGAGGTGTGTTCAGGTATGATGTGGTTTCAGCACATACATCACTGCAGCACCATCATGACATCTCAACTGACCGCAGACCGAGCACAGACCGATACCGACACTCAGGTCTACAGACCAGCAGGATCTGGTGTTACTGATGAAGACACTGCAGTGGTCATATTTCACACCGTCTCGTACACAACCCCCAGTTTCACTGCGTCATCACAGCCTCAGGCTCCACACAGGCCATCCACTACGCTGCTCAGTCCTGCAGAGGGAAGCAGATCTTCTGGACCCCCCCCCCACCCGCAGGAGCGTCTCTGTCAGGGACAGAGGACACGGTCTGGACGTCTTTCACACCACCTCACAGTCGTTTCATTCCTCTCTACGTGATCTGGCTCTCAGCTCCACTCATTCATCATGGCGACGAAGAAAACAGATGATGTGGCTGTTGCTAAGCAACACACCCACACCATCTTGCCTGTGTGCTGCCTTTCTCTCCAGATCCCTTTTGGCTCTATGACACCACGATATCCTGTCATCAAAGGTTATGATAGTAAACTGTACATCACCTGAGCGTCAGGACAGTGGTCACTGCCCCCCCCCAATACTATTTAATGTTTAATATTTTCAAGATTTAATGTAAATCTATGATGAAAATGTTCTCTTGCCTCTTCAGGCCTCTAACTGATTAAAGTGAAAACAACCTGAGGAGGAAAAACAACCAGCTGTGCTGACAGTCCCACATGGACGTCATTAACCACAGACTGACATCAGCTGCTTCATTTCAAGCCTTTGACATGTAAATTCAGCTGGTGCATTCAAGTGACGCTCTGAAGAAGCTCTTTGTAACTGAATAAAGAGGGGACAGTTTAAGACGACGTGTCCCAGTGTGAGACAGAAAATTGGTGGGTGGGGGTGAAGAACATGAAGCACCTGACCTGCAGTAAGTGACTCATTAACATCAGGAGAACAAAGAGAAACACCAGCAAATGCAGTTTCCTACAGACGCAGAGGAACATGAACGTCCCACATTTCAGCCACCTAATGAATCTAAAGTCAATATTCACCTTCATTTCACCTGTTTCTTAATGAGCTCTACAATTTATTTCACCATCCAGCCTGAAGATTTTTTTTCCACTTAATTTTTTCTCTGAGATTTTAAATGAATCATTTAAGTTTTTAAGTTGTTAATAGAGAAACAATAACACCTTTAACAACTTAAACTGTGAACAACTCTCGCTCTTGGAGAACAGACAACTTTAAGAGAACTGCATAATAGAATTCTTTTAAATATTTTTTTAGTGGATTTTAATGTGACAGCTTCTTGTTTCACCTGCAGGACTACAGCCTCATACCTGTGAGTATACTGATGTTACAGGTATGAGAGCTGGAGGAGGCGTTCGACAGAGAAGAGAGGGAAAGACGAGCTGCTCAGCTTCTCTGTTAAAGTGGAACACAGAACATCAGGGCCTGAAGTTATCAAACTGCTAAAAGTTCAATTTTGGACTGAATGTAAAGATAAAAGTCAGAATCCTTCACATTCACACCAACTCACTGAAGAATAAAATCTATATATCACATTTCTTTAGACTAAAAATGTTTTTAAATATCAAGGACCTTCAAAGGTGAAGTGAAACATGGATGAGGCTGCATCAACAGCAAAGTAACCGGGGCAACAGTAGAGGTCTGTCTCTGATGAACAGTAACACCTGGTTCAACCTTTATTAATGAACCAGTGTCAGTTTAGCTGCTGATAAACTGCTACACTTAGTATACTATACTTTAGCATCAGCAGCTAATGTTAGCGCAGCGTGTCAGTGATGAGGAGCAGGTCAGGGGTCAGAGGTCAGAAGTCAGACCAGCACATGAACTCTGTGTGTTCAGTCCTGGTGGAAGTTGTGTGTTGAGAAAACAATCAGCTGTGGTTTTCTAAGAGCAGAGGAACAGGGTCACCAGAGGGTGTTACATCACCTGAAACCCTGAAACAACACACACACACACACACACACACACACACCACACACCAACACACACACACACACAACACACACCACCACAACACACACACACACACACACAACCTTAATTACCAGTCCTGAAGAGACCGGGTCATCCACTACACACAACACACACACACACACACAACACGCACACAACACACACACAACACACGCACACACACACACACAACACACAACACACACACACACAACCCTCTATTACAGTCCTGAGGAGACCGGGTCATCCACTACACACAACACACAACACACACACATACATACACACACATGACGTACAGTGTGTTGTGATGTCGACGTGTTTGTCACCTGTATCATTTTTAAACGACTGAAACATACCTGGTTAATTTAGCTTTTACTTACAGTTGTTTATGTTTCTATTATTTTTTCTCTTGATTTCCATGTTTTCTCTCCCGTTCTTTTATATTTGTCAAATTATTATAATAATAATTATTATTATTATTAATATCATTATACATCCTCTAGATATATATAAATATGTTTAGAACATATATGAAATACTCATTGTAAAATTTGTGTATGAACATATATTAAAAATATTCATATGATGAATTTTTATATGGAATAAGATGTGACCATATATGTTAATGATATTTAGTTTATTAAAACAACATACATATGAATCTGTATATATATTTATATACTTATGTTTTACTAGACATGTCTCACACTCCGGGGAAGTGTCTCAGACTCATGGACTCTTTATTATAATAACATTAACAGGCTTTGGGATGGATATGTATTTATATAACAATACAATCATACATACATAAACATATATATTTATATGGGCTGGATGTATACAGTCTGTCAATATATGAAATTGTTACAATTTCTAAAAGGTTTCATATATATTTTTACATGTGTGTTTATCTCATATGTACATATGTTACATTAGTGTGTATGTTTGAGATGTTTATTCCTCTGAGTCCCAAAAACAAACACTGAGTTCTCCTGTTTGAATAACGCTCGACCAGCTGTTCCATCATTATTATTATTATTATTCTAATGACTTTAATATGACAGTGTTTAAAGGTTCATGTGATCAGCAGGAACCAATGGGCTGAGAGGAAGTGACGGACACACACAGAGTGACACAGGCCGAATCCTCCAACCTCCACAACCTGGTCCATCAGATCTGCTGAGACCTGCACGACCAAGACCAGGACCAGGACCAGGTACTGGACCTGGACCAAGATCAGGACCAGGACCAGGACCAGGACCAGGACCAGCACCAGGACCAGGACCTGGACCAGACCACATCACACATGTTCCTGAAGACACACACATGAACACACCACCCGCTCTCACACTGAATGATCTCCCCTCTCCACCTTGTACCTGAGATCTGCTGCTGCCATGTTGGACTCCCATCAATCCCAGCAGCCCCCTCCTCCACAGGGCAGTCCTCCTCCTCCTCCTCCTCCCCCTCCTCCTCCTCCTCTGCTTCAGGCTCCTGTGTTTCAGTTTATCGGCTTCTTTCCTCCATGTAGAAGTATGTGTGTGTGTGTGTGTGTGTGTGTGTGTGTGTGTGTGTGTGTGTGTGTGTGCTCTACTGGAAGGCCAGCAGGAACATGAGCACCACGTTGATGATGATGAGCAGCATCATGATGAAGAACACCACCACCTTCTGGGTCTCTGGGGGGAGGTTGCAGCGCAGCATGGTGTTCAACAGTCCCATCCTCTGCCTGCTCCACCTCCCCGAGCCGCTGCCGCGAGCCATCAGTCCCCTGGCCTCCTCCTCTTCCTCCTCCTCAGCACCGCCGCCCCTCCCCCGTCGCCTTTCCCTCAGCGCCGAGCCCCCGCACCACACGGCGTCGCCTCGTCCCCCCGCCGCTCTGCGATCCCCGTCTCCGTCCTCCGGCGCTGCTCCCGTCCTCCGCTCGGCTCTGGCGCTCGCCTCCTCTGCTTCTCCTGCCACTTTGGCGATGCCCCGCGTCGCCCCGGCCTGCCCGTGGAGGCTGGGAGCGATGTGTGTCAGCGTGTGTGGATCTGTGCTCTGTGAAGCTGTGCTACGTGCCGAGCACCCCCCCCCCTCCTCCTTTACTCCCTTTCTCCTCTTTGAGGAACAGGCACCTCCCCTCTCTCCTTCTCCTTTCTGTCTCCCTCCGATCCGTCTCCTCTTCTCTCTCTCTCTCGGTCAGGATGTCAGGATGAACGACGGAGGACGAGATGCTGCATCTCTCCGGTTCATGCCTCCTCGTCTCTTCCTTCTTTTCTCCCTCCGTCCTCCTGCTCTCCAGCTGTTGTTCTCTCTCTCTCTACATATGCTCAGACGTCTCTACCTCTGAAAACAGGCCATTTGTTCTGCCCCTGGCGTCTTTCTCCTCTCCTCTTCTCTCCCTCCGTCTCTGCCCACCTTCTCTCTCTCTGTTAAAATGGAGCCGGGTGTTCTGCCTCATCCATCCATCCACCAGGATCACCCTCTTTTCTTTTTTTCCCTTCCTTCTCTTCTTTCCTTTTTTGTGTGCCCACCCTTGCATAGCCGGTAGCCAATCAGGATGTGGAATGTGTCAGCGTATCCTGGATACCGGAGTAGCTGAGGCAGGGCCATAGCAACCTCTGGGAGGGTGAGAAGAGGGGGGGTGGGGTGGGATGAGAGGGACAGAGGGAGGGAGGGGTACGATGGAGGCCATGCAGAATAATGGATGGATCTCAAGGGAAATATTGTGTGTGTGTGTGTGTGTGTGTGTGTGTGTGTGTGTGTGTGTGTGTGTGTGTGTGTCAGGTCTTTTGCTGCAGTCACATACGTTGACATTGATCTACAGATTGATGATTTTTGATGTTAGAACCAAAGAAAAGAAATGAATCACTTTGTTCTAATGAACGAATGAGCTGACGATGGAAATCTGGAATAATTTAATTCAGTAATTTCTTGTATCAGCTGATCGTTGTAGTTTTTATAAACGTTACTCAAATAGGAGGAAGTGCAGGTGTTGGAGACTATTTTCAGTGGCGGATGAATACAGATCCAATATGCAGTGAGTATTTCAATGGAATTCAATCCAAATGTATTTATAGAGCATATTTAAAATATAATATATAAAATATAAACAGACAACGCAAACAGGCTGGTTGTAGTGCAGGGGATTAACAGGTCTGTTTTAAAAACAAACTGTAGAACCTTAAAATCGATTCTAAAACGAGCCAAGAGCCAATGAGAGGCCAGGAGAGAGGTCATGTGATCTCTCCCCCTGGAGCCAGGCAGGACCAGAGGGATGTAAAAGCTTAAAGAATCAGGACTGGGGTATTTACCGACTGATTTCATGTTGAAGAAGAAAACATGAAAATGTCTTCAGCTTGTGTTAAACACAGACCTGGTTCCAGCCATCGAACCAAAAACACATTCAACAAACCAGAGACTTCAGGACCAGGGAACAGGAAGTGATGTCATGTGACTGATGTCCAGGTTTTAGAATCATTCCTGCAGAACTCTATTAAGTCGTATATAAAGCTGTACTTATATAAAAATGTATTTGGTTCTAAAGCGTCTATCATAAAACAGTTTTCACACCTGTAATTAAAAACATGCAGAAGAAGTCACAGTGCTTCTTTCAGCTTTCAGCTGTTTCTGTTGACATTCAGCGCTGCAGGGGCGGAGCCACTGTGAAGCCTGGCAGACAAAACCCAGGGCTAAACTGTGCAGAGGAAAACGACCTACTGCCTGAGAAGCTCTTCGCTGTGAGATCATCATCATCATCTCCTCTGTGGTCTTGTGTTGTGAAGGACGGTCGGAGAGGAGACACTGTGTGTGGACTCATGATGAGTCACTGACTAATGGCTCTACAGGATTTCATGCATGTGAAGACGCTGCTTCCCATCGTGACCCGACCTGAGGAGGTCAGTGAGCCACTGATTTCCCAGGTCGCACCTCTCCACAGACCTGAACTCAATGTGCAGGTGGAATCACCACAACAAACAAAAACAAGCTCCGCCCCTTCATCTCCACACGACACCACAGATGAAACAACAGAAAAATAAAAACCTGAGGAACATTTTCTAATTGTTTATGTCCAACCAACAAAAGCCCAAAGATACTGAGTTTACAGTGATATAATGAAGAGAGAGGTCTTTACATCAGAGCAGCTAGAACCTGAAAACACATTCAGCTCACACCTGTACACCTGTACACCTGTACACCTGTATGAGTGTCAGCAACGGAGCAGCAGGGACAGAAACCACTCATCACCTCTGTCTCCACATCACAGACTCCATCCTCCCACAGGATGGCAGCAAAGGGCCGACTCTGTCTGACACCCAGAGAAGAAGAAAACTGTTGCCTGGATATCTGTTTTGATTGGCTGTCATTCTTCACTATCGGCCAATCAGAGTGAACGCTGCAGAGTGAGGAGGAGAAGCAGAAGAAGATAAGTCTACCTGAAGGGTTTCATGTCTGAGCGCAGCGACAGGTCGTTACCTGCTTCATGAGTCGAGTCTGGAAGGTTCAACATCACCCAGCTGCAGCTGCATGTATCAGTGCGGATCAGTGTATCACTGTGAGTGCACTTATCAAGTATCTCCTCCACCGAGAGGTGCATTAGCAGAATCCAGAGCAGGTATCCATGACAACCAAATAATGCAGCAACCTCAGAGCTGGTTTTTACGTCCTCTCAGCCAGAAGGCAACGAGAGCCATTTTCAGTCTCTGCTGTTTCTCTCTCTCTCTCTCTCTCTCTCACACACACACACACACACACACACACACACACACACACACACACACACACACACACACACACACACACACACACACAGAGTGATGTTTAGGGACAGGCAGGTTTATGTGAAAGTCTTTTTAATAATGGACAACAGTGGTGTGGAGCTTTTCCCTCCCAGCTGAGGAGAGGAGAACCTTCCCTCAGTAACTCTGCTCTGACTCCATGTTGTTTGTTTCATCGTAGTTTTCTGTGATTTATCACATTGAGTCTGGAGAGATCAGACATCTGCTCTACTGTCATCACTGCTGCTTTACCAAGACATCTCCACCTAAACCAGGTGGAGATGGGGGGGTCGTGGATGATCAGGGTTTTAACATGACCCATTTTAAAGCCTCCAGTATTTAACACTAGAATCACTGTCTCCACCAACAGGCACCTTACAGGAAACATGGTGTTGAATAATGACCAGGAGAACATTATGACGTCACAGTGAAGTTGACCTTTGACCTTTTGGATATAAAATGTGATGGACATTTGAGTTAAATTGTGTCATGATTAGCAAATTAATTTGAGTTATGGAAAAAAACGTGTTTTGTGAGGTCACACTGACCCTGACCTTTGACCTTCAAATTCTAATCAGTTCATCCTTGAGTCCAAATTAACATTTGTCCCAAATCTGAAGAAATTCCCTCAAGTTACTGAGATATCACATTCACAACATCAAGACGGACGAGCTGATAACATGATGTCATTTAATGTGGCGCCCCCCAGTGGTAGAATCAAAAACATCACACACACTCACACCAGCAGAAGAGGAGCAGCTGCTCTACTCTCTCTGCGCCGGTCAGGAGCTTCTGACCACAGACCTGCTGAACTCAGGTGAACTCAGGTGAATATGACGTCACCCAGGTGAACCCAGGTGAACCCAGGTGAACCCTGCTCACCTGACCTTAGAGACCACTCCTCCACATCACCTACCTCATTGATGGCTAGCTGCTCCCCCCCCCCTCCTCCTGGGTGTCCAAACCGATGTCCAGAGCTGCGAAACTCTTCATACAGCAGATCCTCTTCACTTCCCAGCTCGTCTCCAAGCCCCGCCTTCTCTGACGCCCCGTCAGGAATAACCACGGCTGGGAGGGAGAGGGAGGTAGAGGAGAGACAAAGACAAGAGACAATATGATAAATAATGTGTTGACTTTATTAATTGTTCAGCCTGAAACTGTGTCATAAACTGATATTTTTCACCACAGGAAACACGATCAGGTTGGGTTCAATGACCTACACACACACACACACGCACACACACATAAATACAAGAATTCACTGCAGAAGAAGAAAAAGTCTGTCTGAGTTTGTTTGTCCCAGCAGCAGTAGAGACAGACAGGTCTCCTGTCAGGTGACAGACAGACAGGTCTCCTGTCAGGACACAGACAGGTCTCCTGTCAGGTGACAGACAGACAGGTCTCCTGTCAGGACACAGACAGACAGGTCTCCTGTCAGGTGACAGACAGATATCGTGCCAGTACACAGACAGACAGGTCTCCTGTCAGGACACAGACAGACAGGTCTCCTATCAGGTGACAGACAGGTCTCGTGTCAGGACACAGACAGACAGGTCTCCTGTCAGGTGACAGACAGACAGGTCTCCTGTCAGGACACAGACAGACAGGTCTCATGTCAGGACACAGACAGACAGGTCTCCTGTCAGGTGACAGACAGGTCTCCTGTCAGGACACAGAGAAATAGTCTCCAGTTTGATGTGAAATAAAACAATATTCTCAGATGATGAATCAGTTCTAACCACATGATGATAAACTGTCAATGAAAATCAGTTCTTCATTTTAAAGTAAATATATAAAATTTCTGCTTTTCCCCATTGACTCCATCACTGTCCAATGAATTTTTTAAACAGTATTATAAATCAAAATCAGTAAATTGATTATTAAAATGATTGGCAGCTGAAGCATCAGTAAACAGAGAGGACACTGAGTCAGAAGAATCAGCCTCTCCATGAACCCGTGGTGCTCAGGAGAAAAGTGTGTCACTGCTGTTACTTACAGTGACAGAGCAGCTGAGCTCGGGGGGGGGGGGGCAGACACCCCAGTGGCTGAATGTTACTGTGCCAAAAAACAACAGAGCACAGAAACATCAAACACAGACTGACATCATGTGACAGCTCGTGTGAAGCTGGACAGGCCTTTAACTTCCTCATGTGTGAAACAGACAACAACCATGAGTGTCATCAACGAGGCCCCAACTTTATTTTCCTCTTCAAATTATCACCACGTTACAAAGCTCTACTCCAACATTTGTTCATATACGAGAAAACATTTTAGATTTTTCATTATTGTGACTTTTTGTAATAAAACATCTGAACACTCAGCTGTTCTTCCTCAGCTCGTCTTTGAGCAGAAAACATCAGAAGGAGCGTCTGAGAGTCGAGTGACGAGCGACTTCAAACATCATTGGAAACCGATAATGTTCATTAGCGCTGCACAACTAATGAAAATATAATCTAAATCTCAATATGGCCATGTGCAATACTCAAATCACAGCAGCTGTAGTTTTTTATATGAAGGTAAAATGTGTCTAATTGTTGTTCATTGTTAGCATTAGCATTGTTAGCACCATCAGTGTTGTGAAGCTGCAGAGACGCTCTGACCTACAGATCATGTTCTCCAGACGCAGAGGAACATGATCCAACAACAATCACATCTTCATCATTTCATATTTTTCTCAGTGAAAATGAAAATTATCATTCACACTGAAATCACAATATCTGTCCAAATATTCTCAATATGATTGTTTTGCATATTGTGCAGCTCTAATATTCATTAATTATGTTTTAGTTTGTAGTTCAGGTTCAATCTCAACTGTCGTCTAGATGCAAATATATTTAACAAACTGATATAATATCATTGTTTCATACATGAGCATCACTTTATAAATACCTAGGTTTCATACATGCATTTAGTACAGGTAACCATGACGACACTCTCTGAGCAGGCCCCTCCCTGCAGGAGCCTGATAGGTGGAGTCTGGTCATCAGGGAGATTCAGCTCACCTGGTGTGGCTGCAGCCAGTCTCTTTCTGTCTCTCTTTCTGTCTCTCTCCCTCTCTCTCTGTCTGTCTGTCTCCCTCTCTCTCTCTGTCTGTCTCCCTCTCTCTCTCTTTCTGTCTCTCTCTGTCTCTGTCTCTCTCTGCCTCTCTCTCTGCCTCTCTTTCTGTCTCTCTTTCTGTCTCTCTGTCTGTCTCCCTTTCTCTCTCTCTCTGTCTGTCTGTCTCCCTCTCTCTCTCTGTCTCTCTCTTTCTCCCTCTCTCTCTCTCTTTCTCTCTCTGTCTCTCTCTCTCTGTCTCTCTCTCTCTCTGTCTCTCTCTCTCTCTCTGTCTGTCTCCCTCTCTCTCTCTCTTTCTGTCTCTCTTTCTCTCTCTCTCTGTCTCTGTCTCTCTCTGCCTCTCTCTCTGCCTCTCTTTCTGTCTCTCTTTCTCTCTCTCTGTCTCTCTCTGCCTCTCTTTCTGTCTCTCTTTCTGTCTCTCTCTGTCTGTCTCCCTCTCTCTCTCTGTCTGTCTCCCTCCCTCTCTCTCTCTCTTTCTGTCTCTCTTTCTGTCTCTCTCTGCCTCTCTTTCTGTCTCTCTTGCTGTCTCTCTTTCTCTCTCTCTCTGTCTGTCTCCCTTTCTCTCTCTCTCTCTCTGTCTGTCTCCCTCTCTCTCTCTTTCTCTCTCTCTCTCTCTGTCTCTCTCTCTCTGTCTCTCTCTCTCTGTCTGTCTCTCCCTCATTATTTTCAGATTATTTTCAGATAGGTTTTTGAGTCCTAACTCGTGTTGGTCTTCCCTCCTCTGTCCAGCCTGGAGCCAGGACATGATAGTCAAGTTGTTATTATTATTAAACGTGGTTCAATAGTTTTGTCGACATTAGAACTGGTGTGTGTGTGTTGATCCAGTGACAATGATCACTCTCACTCCTGCTGTACTGAGCTGCTGCAGACGAAGCTCAACTTCCTTCAGGGATTATATTACAGACATTTACAGTCTTTCACTGAACTGTGAGCAGCCGCCTCACGGCTCCCTGTCAATGACTGGTAAGTCGTAACCATGGAGATCTTTCCCATCACCGCCTTCCTACATGAACAAACATCATCCATGGCAGCACAACATACCAGGGCGCACAATGGGCACATCAACACACAGGTCTGTTGTTCCTGACAGTCAGAAGAATCAGTCTAATTTTAGACTCTGATTTAAGTTTCCCACATCAGCAAATAACCAGGACAGCTTTCTTCTGCCTGAGGCTGTTTTTAACTCAACAAGATGCTGAGAAGGAGATTAGAAACTGTGACGCTGTTTTCACTTCTGAAAAAGTCAAGTGAGAAACTTCAGATAAATCAGAATCTGCTGCTGGACATTTGACAAAAACAAAGAGGAGAGCAGATTCCTCCTCCCCACACGCCACTGAGTCCCTGTTTCTTTAAAACTCTCAGAGGTCCGGCTCTTACATCACTGACAGTCTGTTGTTTCATGTCCCTCCACCAGCCCTGACATCGTCTACAGCAGGGCCTCCAATATACACCTGGGGAGGGAGCTCCACCCACTGTGCACCTAAACTGTGGAACAACCAACAGGAAATATTAAGGGGTGGAGTCAGTCGAGATTTTTAAATTATGACTGACATACGTACCTGAACATACCAGCGTTGCTTTTAATTAGCACTTAGAGTTGTTTTAATTTTATTTCTGATTTCTGATTTAATTTTTTCTCTTGAATATTTTCCCTGTTTTAACTCCATTTCTTTTATATGGGTCAAAGCACTTTGAGCTGTATCCTGTGTATGAAAAGTGCTGTATAAATAAAGTTTATTATTATTATTATTTTTCTTTGTGATAACAGGTTTGAAATGAAACATCCTCCGTCTGTGTGAAGCAGCTTTCTTCCTCCTCTCTTTCCAGGAGCGTTTGAACTCACTGGCTACCTGGCTGAGCAGCTAAAAATACACTTGCTGTCACACCTCATCATAGGCGTCACCCTCAGCTGCCTCACCGACAGCTGTTGCCACGGAGGATGTATCCGTGGCGACAAATCACCGTGGAGACAGAGAGAGTAGTGAAGGAACACATAGAGCCCCCGGGCGACGAGGAAGAGATGCACTTAGAAACAGGACTCAGCACAACGCACAATGAGATGCAGTAGCTTGGGGGGAGGAGGGCAGGGGGAGGGGTGTATTGAAAGTGAGTGGGGGCTTTTTTCTCTGCTCAGTAGGCACAGACAGTAAACATCAGTCAACATCTGGCACAGAGAGCTAAATACACACAGCAGCTTCTTACAGATCATGTAACATCGCCATCACTGGAACCAGCGAAGTGGCGGGGGCCGCCCTCAGGGGGGCAGTGTAGGACACTGTGACTGGTCGTGTGATGCTGTACAAAGATGGAGGAGCTCCAGGGACCGACTGGCCTTTACTCAGACGCTGCAGTCTGGATTACAGAGGAGGGACGTCAACCAGCAGATCCACATGATGAACTGGGGGGGTCATCCAGACCTCAGCTCAGCTTGAGTCTCATATATAGCACCCACAGACATTCAGTCTGTCCACAGAGGCTCCTGAAGGCAGCACAGTGAAACAGTGAGGGGGCGGGGCCAAACATTTACTGTTGTTCATTGCTGCCTCCAACTTCCTGTTCATTAGAATACAACACACACACACACACACACACCACTTATCATCTAGAATGCATGTGTGTACTGTATACATACACTACAGACGGCTGAATATCCTCTCAGAGCCAAACACATACATCACTGTGTGAAGGCTTTAGTCAGTGAGAGTGAAGATATTCTCAAAGATGATGTGATGAATCGTTTGTATTGATCACTTTTCTTCAGTGTGGAACTAAAATACATAAAGCTGTTGCACAGGATGTCCAGCACGGAACATTCAAAATAAAAGTTCACAACAAAATCCACAGTCTCAACAGTTTGGATGCAAACTTCATCAAGCTGGTGCAATAAAGCCCAGTGTAAATTACAGTCATTAACTGTTGATATAGTTTTCATGCAGTCGCTGACGGCTCAGGGTCATTCTCACTCTGGACCACTGCTGAATAAACACACTTTAAAAACCAGGAAGTGAACAAACTCTTTCACAACAAAGTAATACAAATACTTAACTGGTTTCTCTGTTCCAGTCCTCTTTGTCTCAGGAAGTCTCTTATAAATCCTCTGATCAGACGGATATTCACCTTTTCATTAAAGTAAAACTGGCCATTATCAGAGAATGATATTTTCTATAGAAATATATTTCTATAGAAAATATATATCTATTTTATATGTAACCATATATTTTTTAAATATGTAATTCCATATATTTAAAGAAACATATATGTTCTGTTGCTATCCACAGTGAACAAAGCCTGGTGGCTGGCTGCAGTGCAGGTCATAAGCCCCGCCCCCTCCAATTTAGTGGATGGTTCAAACTAAAAAACACAGGTCTTCATGTTTCTGATAGGTTTGGCTTTAATTACATATTTGATGTTATAAAAAAGGGGGTGTGATGTCATGATTGACAGTGACACAGTATGGGCGGGACCTTGATACCGTGGCTCCACCCCCTGATTGCTACAGCACAGACGCAGTCATGAGCCCAAGATGGCAGCGCCTTAATCCCGGATGTTTTGGTTTCATGTTAGTACAGAGGGAGGAAGAGGAGGCGTCGGCCATCTTTATAACAGTCACTGACACTGAGAAGTCAAAACTTAATATTCACACCTCACGTATTTCTTTCTGCTTTAATATTTTATATTCAGTGAGACTCTGCCATGAATGTTAGCATGTCACAGTGACATGAGAAGAGTTCTCTGCTGTTCTATCATCATCATCCTCATCATCCTCTTCATCATCCTCATCATCCTCATCCTCTTTATCATCATCCTCCTCCTCATCCTCTTCATCCTCATCATCCTCATCCTCTTTATCATCATCATCATCATCCTCATCCTCCTCCTCATCATCATCATCATCATCCTCATTATCCTCCTCATCATCATTCTCCTCATCCTCATCATCATCCTCCTCCTCCTCCTCATCCTCCTCCTCATCATTCTCCTCATCCTCATCATCATCCTCATTATCCACATCATCATTCTCATCATCATCATCATCATCCTCCTCATCATCATTCTCCTCATCCTCATCATCATCCTCATTATCCTCATCATCCTCCTCATCATCCGCCTTATCCTCATCATCCTCCTCATCATCCTCATCCTCCTCATCATCATCGTCATCATCCTCATTATCCTCCTCATCATCATTCTCCTCATCCTCATCATCATCCTCCTCCTCCTCCTCATCATTCTCCTCATCCTCATCATCATCCTCATTATCCACATCATCATTCTCATCATCATCATCCTCATCATCATCATTCTCCTCATCCTCATCATCCTCCTCATCATCCTCATCCTCATTATCATCCGCCTTATCCTCATCATCCTCCTCATCCTCCTCCTCATCATCCTCATCATCATCATCCTCATCCTCCTCATCATCATCGTCATCATCCTCATCATCCTCCTCATTATCCTTCTCATCATCCTCATCATCCTCATCCTCCTCATCATCATCGTCATCATCCTCATTATCCTCCTCATCATCATTCTCCTCATCCTCATCATCATCATCCTCCTCATCATCCTCATCATCACCTCATCCTCATCATCATCATCCTCCTCATCATCCTCATTATCCTCATCATCCTCATCATCACACAGAACAACATCTATCTGAGGAGCAGCAGCTTCACTCACAGCAGAGAGGAACTAAATTCTATTGTTTACTGTTTGTTGCTTCACTGGTCAGACTGTCCTTGAGCCAGAGTGTGTGTGTGTGTGTGTGTGTGCGTGTGTGTGTGTGTGTGTGTGTGTGTGAGAGAGAGTTTGGACTGTAGCATTTAATCATTCTGAGCCTCTGGATGTGGGTTAGCCACATTAGTGGATCAGATTTGTCTGCATAGAGAACATTCAATACTCACTGGCATGAAAGTGTGTGTGTGTGTGTGTGTGTGTGTGTGTGTGTGTGTGTGTGTGTGTGTGTGTGTGTGTGTGTGTGTGTGTGTTGATGGCTGAGGAATTCAAGCGTAATGGTTCCATTTTCATTAGATGTGTGTGCTGCGGCGTGGCACGTGTCTACCAGTAGCACGTGGAGTGGACAGTCTCACAGCACCCTGCCCTCAACATCCAGTCGGCCTGAGAGAAAGTGGATGGTTAGATAACAGTACCGAGGGGGGGGGTGGACTAGCTGCCTAGACAGGGAGGTGAATATAAACACAAACTCTGTGTCTCTCTGTCCCTCACACACATGCTGTAGCATATTGACAAGGCAGAGTTAAGTGAGGTGGCGGAGTGTGAGACAGCCCTTAATAGGTCCCTGATGGACCCCCGAGATGAGAGGCCAGCCACTCCACACAGAGGAAGAGGGTGGGTGGGTTGGGAGGAGGGNGGGGGGCGGAGGGGGGGGGGGGGGGGGGGGGGGGCTGTACCTCAAAGAATGAGCCTGGAAACATTTCATGTCTTTTTTTCATCAAATCTCCTGAGCAGAACCAAAGCAACATGAATACTAACAAGCAGTGTGTGTGTGTGTGTGTGTGTGTCTGTCTGTCTGTGTCTCCACTGTTGAACTGAAACTATTAAAAACATGTCAGTGGTCCACCATGAACACAGTGTAGTTTATTTACACTGTCCCACATTCACCGTCCTCCTGCCCCAAATACTCACCAGAGCACCAAACATGTTTTAATCTGCAGCTGAGTCGTCCTGAACCAACACACCGTTTCCTTCTACACACACGACATCTACAGCTTCTACCTACAGTCACTTCCTCCTGTTTGACTGGTGCTGACTAAAAACTATGTCCAGCTGTTTCAGGAAATAAAAGATAAACAATTAAACTATTTATATTTGTATTTGTGAGGTGTTATATCCAGTCTAAAGGTATGTGTTTATTATATTATATATTACAGATTACATTATATTGATTG
>NW_019175295.1:321859-331846 GCF_002260705.1 Seriola dumerili
CATTCCTCCATCATCCTCCTCATCCTCCTCCTCATCATCCCTCACGTCGATCATCGTATCTCACTCCTCCTCACAATCGATACCAATCGTCAATCTAAATCCTTCATCATCCGTCGGCTCCGATCATTGGACGTATCATGATTACTCGCCTATGTGCATCCTTCTCATCATCCTCATCCTCCTCCGGGATCCTATCATCCTCCACTGCATCCTCCATTTATTCCTCTCGACAAACTTCATTCATTCTCCTCATCGCTCATCCATCATTGATCCTCGGAACTCATCATCCTCATTGATCCTCATCATTCCTCATCATCACAGCAGAAAACAGTCTATCTGAGGACGCATTGTCAGGCTTCCAACTTCAAGGTCAGAAGAGGAACTAATTCCTATTGTTTACTGTTGTCTGCTTCACTGGTCAGGACTGTCCTCTGGAGCCCAGAGGTGGTTGTGTGATCTCTTGCCCATGTGTGTTCGCCTGACACATTATCATTGTGTGTGTTGTTGATGTTGTTGTGTGTTGGTGTGTTGCCATGTGTGTGATGTGCTGTGTGTGTGTGTGAGAGGAGAGAGTTTGACTGTAGCATTTATATCATTCTGAGCCTCTGGATGATGGTCTAGCCCACATTAGCTGGATCATGATTCTGTCCCCCCTGCCTATGACGAACATTCAAATACTCACACTGGCATGAAAGTAGTGTGTGTTGTTGTGTTATGTTGTTGTGTGTCTGTGTGTGTGTGTGTGATCTCCATTACACACTGTGTGTGTGTGTGTGCTGATGAGGCCCTGAGGAATTCAAGCTATGGCTTCCATTTTCATTAGGATGTGTGTGCTGCGGACGTGGCAACGTCTGTCTACCAGGTAGCACGTGGATCCGTGAACAGTCGTCAACAGCAGCCCTGCCCTGCAACATCAGTCGGACCTGAAGAAGCAGTGGAATGGTTAGATAACCAGTACCGAGGTGGGGGGGGGGGGGGCTGTACCTTCAAGAGAAATGAGCCTGGAACATTTCATGTCGTTCTTTTTCATCAAATCTCCTTGAGCAGAACCAAAATCAACAATGGTAATACTACACAAGCAGTGTGTGTGCTGTGTGTTGTTGTTGGTGTTGTCGTGTGTAGTGTGTCAGTGTGTGTTGATGTGTGATGTGTGTTCTGTCTTCTGTCTCACTGTTGAAACTGACAACATATTAAAAAACAAGTGTCCAGCTCGTCCACCTATGAACCACAGCTGGTAGTTTATGTACCACCTGCGTCCCATTTCACCCTCTTCCCTCCTTCGCCCCAACTATACTCACCAGATCAGAATGCACCGCAAACATTTAAACTCTGCAAGCTGTTACGTCTCCCCCTCCCTGACCATCCAACACACCCGGTTTCTCCTTCCTAGCACACATCGAACATCATACCCAAGCTTCTCTCTTCCGCGACTCTACTATCGATGCAGTCACTTCCTCCTGTTTGACTGGTGCTGACTAAAAACTAAGTCCACTGGGGCCAAACACCTTAAGTTAAGGTTTTCCTTAAAGTCTGAGTTAAAAACAAATGTAGAAATAAGTATTTAAGGTTTTCTCCTTATCTTAGTCTTACTTAAGGAACTCTTATGGGATACTTAAGAAATCCCTTAGAGTCAGTTAAACCTTAGTGACCAAAGTAAGAAAAACAACTTAAGGCTCTGAATGTCTGAACTCAACATGTCTGAGTTTATGGTGATAAATGAAGAGGATGAACTCATCCCAGGAAGAGTTTTCCACGACAGACAGACACCCTTCATTTGACTGTAGAATCTCTTCCACTGCTGCAGATGCCTTCTCCTTTTCCTAAGGAAACCTTAGAAGAGATTCAGTGCAACACTTTTAAGTAACTCCCTCAGCTGAGGAGAAATTCAACCATAAGTAGAAAACTTAAGGTTTTCTGTGCAACCTGGCCCCTGAGCCTTAAAACCAGCCGATCAACACTTCAAATGAAATACAGAAGAAGAAACATGGAGCTTTAACAGATTCACATGTTCAGAAGGAACCAGGGTCTGAGAGACACCATCACACTGCTGCTGTGTGTAGAACCAGATCTGTCCATTACAGGTAAATCATTGATGATGAATAAATCTTTATTTAGACCCTCAACACCTGTTTATTGAATATAGCTCAACATTTTGTGTAATGCACTGGAGACCAGAATTGACATCAGTTTAATGCTGTGTTACATTATGTGTATTAAGTACACATTTAGGTTAGCTTAGCTTAGCATACAGACTGTGAGCAGCTAGCCTGGCCCTGATGGATCCATGTACCAACACCTCAACAGCAAACTAATTAACACGTTGTATTAATTTCTTCCAGCCTCAGACGCTGTTCATCTGTTTCTGTCAGGAGCTTTACACATAGTCTTCCACTGAAAACACACGGGGCGATGTCTGTCACACACACTGATGTCTCAGTGTTGTCTGCTACAAACTGCATTAGTGGTGAGTGGATGTGATGGGGGGGTGCCCTGGGAGCAGTCCCTGTCCCAGAGTGGTGCTGTTTCAGACAGCAGCAGAAAAACAGAAATGTTTCATCAGAGAGATGAAGATCTCAGAGGGAACCAATCAGAGAGCAGAGCCTCCATTTTATAGTTCTGCATCTCATGTGAAACCTGAGCTGAGCTGTCGGCCGACTCATGGCCCGTCTCTGAAGTGTTCATTACATCCTGGATCGTATGTTTCTACGTCTTAACCACTAAAGAAGAGTTACATCATGACAGAACACGCTGATTACCTGCATCAGCTAATCATAGAAACGTGGTTATAATTAAAATAACTTTATAACAGCCAGAAGCTTCTGATCATGTAGAGAACAGAGAGTATGACTTTCACAGTGAACACACACACACACACACACACACACACACACCCACACACACACACACACACACAGTGAAGGATAATGAGAGTGTGAACTACGCCGATATTCAATAATATCCAATACTGCAATATTTTCCACCATATGCAACATTTTTATATATAATATATAAAATAGAAAGAATAAAGTCTATAGATAATTATTTTTCCAGTCGTGCCGTCTGCTCTGCTGCTGAGTCTGACCCTCATCTCACCGCTTTACTCACTGAACATTGAACCTTGTCATGTGACATATAAAACTTTTACCAGTTGTATTGAATATACTGCCAAAGCCTAGAGTCATCGCTCATTCATGACTGTGGAAACAGAAGTTTGAAACAATCTCAACTCAAGGTTCACACAAGAAGTCTCTGAGATCATCAGAACTACAGTTAATGTGTCAGCACATGTCAGACCCAGTGACTCCAGGACATCCTTCACCTCATGAAACTGATCCACTGATGGAACAAGCTGCTGTCTTCAGGCTAAAGATGTTAACACACACATGCTTCTTTACACATATGACATCTATACTCACACTGTACAGACCAATCAACCAGTAACAACTGATCCACTGACAAAAGCAATAAAGTTTATTCAAACAACACGACCATGTCTTCAGTGATGATGAGCGATGAATAAAAGTTCTGATGTCTTCAGCATCAGCTATGACTCCATCAACACTCACTCACTAAACAAGCTCTTTGACTGAAGAACCAAAAGATCTCACCTGCTAAACATCCAGCCAATCATCCAGCAGCCAGGTGAACAGCTGATGTGACAGAAATTTGACCCGACTGAAAGTAAACTTAGTTGTGTTAACTCAGGGTTAAAGTCATGAACCCAGGCTAACTGTGACATCACTAACAGGAAGTCAGACAGGTGAAGAAACAGTGACCTATCACATTCTCATCTTCTGCTCTTATTTTGATATTACTGTCGTCACGTTATTTCCTTGTATGTTCATTTTATATTTATATGTTTGTGATATTTGAACATTACTGAGGTGGAGACGTTAAATAAGCTCATTGGGCCTTTTCCCCTCTGTTTGTTTTCTTTGTGCATCTTGTGCAGAAATAAATAAAACTAAGAACTGTGTGAGGTGAGCCTCCATCAGAGTTTACAGAACCACTTCCTGCTTCAGGCCTGACCTGCTGCACTCACTGTAGTTCTTCAGCACAGGGAGCGCTTGTTATGTCATCACTTTCAGTTTGACCTGCTATTAAAGGAAGTGGTTTAGACGATGTGACCTCACATGTTGTTGCAGGGATGTCACTGCTCTGACGTTGTCACTGCTGATAGAAATAATTGAGGATAAAGCAGAATTATGCTTTAAGATGACATGAACTACAGGAAGTTATTGTACTCGATGTGTTTCTGAGCCTCAGTGTGACACTGGGAACGTCTCCTCCCTCAGCGCACTGTGACTCTGCCTCTGTTATAGGAAGTGACAGATCGGAGTCGGGCGCGTTGCCAAATGCTCCTTCTAAGTGACAGAGTCGCTGGCGGCCTCGGCCTCAGCTTCCCCTTCCCTGCAGCTCGTGTCCACTCACACGTTCATAGATCACCTCTTCACCTCCCTCTGGAGGGATCTGCTCCTCCAGGAACAGGTGAAGAGGTTTCTCTGAGACCTCACAGTTTCAATCTGAAGCCTCAGATAATGGAGGGAGATGAGGATTTTTAAAAGCACCGTCAACTACAAAAGGAGTCCTCCACTGCCCTCAAACCCACCGGTGCCAACGAAGACAAATCCAATTATAAAAATCAATTTCTTATCACCTCACTCTGCTGTCTGCTGGTGGAGAATCAGAGTTTACACCTGGAACATAAGGGGGAGGAAATACAGGAATCTTGTGTTTACTCAGAGAGCTACAGCACACACACACGCACGCACGCACGCACGCACGCACGTACACACACACACACACACACACACACACACAGGATCCTTCAGGGTGACCTTGGAGAGCTTCAACAGTGCAGAGTAATTAAAGGAAAAGTGCCTGAGATCTGCTGCTCAGTGACATGAGCAGAAACATGTGGAGACTCAGACCTGTGTCTCAGTTTAACATCATCATCATCATCATCATCATCATCAAAGGGGAGGAGCCTCCTGTTTAGGAGTGGCAGTGGTTTGGGGCTGGTGTTGGATGGTAGAAGAGGTTCTATTGAAAAAGAATATCTATATATTTATTAAAAAATAAAACGGAACAAATGAACGTGAACTAGTTCATTTTCATCTGTATGAACTGAACTTTGAACTAGTTCTTGGAACTAGTTCAGTGGTCATGAAGGAGGAAATTAGCTCTAGAGACCAAAACAGTTTTTGTACCAGGCTGTAAACATGTTGATTTCTGCTGTAAAGTTGGACATTTTAACATGGGAGTCTATGGGGACTGACTCACTGTTGGAGCCAGACTCTAGTGGTCGTTAGAGGAACTGCAGCTTCTGGTTCTTCAGTGTTGATGCTTCATGTTTCAGTCTGGAGGTTGATGCTTGGTTCAGGCACAAAAACTACTTGGTTACGTTTATGGAAGAGGTAAACGTGAACGTCCCTCATGTCACATTAGAAATATTATAGAAATAGAATAGAAACATTCATCAGACAGCTCAGCAGCACGTGACTGAACAGAGCTTCATCATGTAGATTACTGAGCCACAGGAACAGGAAGTCTGGACCAAGGTGTCTGTGGGTGTAGGAGCTGGGTGGTGGTGATCCTGACTGCAGGCCGTTAACAGGCTGAGTGCTGTGGCTGGTCACATGACACAGAGCTGAGGATCGATGAGCAGCTCAGGCACCAGTTTCTCTCTGATATTGATCTGCACCAAAATGACTTTTGGTTGGGAAGCCACAGACACTTCAGAGAGGTTACCTGAGTTCACTCACTGACTGTACGACAGCTTCACACACACTGTCAGACTCTGGTTTGGTCCCTTTGTAAAGATGATACAGAGTGAGGCTGCAGCTCTGTGACCAGATGCTGCAGCACTGAGGCTGAAGGTTCTGGTGCTGATTGAAATTCAAAGCAGCCTTTGTATACAGTGAGTTAGGACCGGCCTGAGCTGAGAGCAGAGGAAACACTCTGCAGTGCTGACAGGTATGAAGGTGTGTCTCCTCACTCGCTGCTTGTGTTTGTGATGTAGAACATATGTTCATTCACCAACATGACCACCGAGTCACATGATGGAGGTTCTGTGTGTCCTGTGCTTTAAAACACTGCAGACGTCACCACTTTATACAACAGATTCAGACAGCTAGGGGTTCATATGTCAATCCTGAGGAACCAATCCTGTCAGCTTGTGGGGACGGGGGGCGGGGCTAAATACACCTGAAACCTTGTCAGTACAGAGAGAGAGAGTTAGCATTAGCACAACCGCTAACACTTTGTCAGCCACTGCCAGTTACAATCTAACAAACAACATCAACAAATAAAAGATGCTAACTGTGCTAACGGTTCTGACCCGTCTGCTAGTCTCTGGTTCTGGTCTCAGACTCCTCCTCTGAGTCTGGGTCTGACTGAGGCTCAAACATGTGGCTGAGTCTCTCTGATGTTTCCTCCTCTCACCATCTTGATGCTCTCTGCTCTTTCACCTGTCCACCTGGAGCCAGCAGGTGGTGGGCGGGGCTCAAGGCCTGATCCAGGTTTATCAACCAGGAAGTGAGAGGAGACGAGCTTCAGACCCAGTTTAATGTGTGAAAACATGTTGAACTAAATATGAATCAGAGCAGAGGATTGTCAGTTTAAAACACGTCTAAACAAAATCTGACCTCTGGTAACCTACGGCCTGGATGAGATATATTGATATATTGAGGAAATATGAAATGACCAATTATAGGAACCCACTTAGCTTGAAGTTTGGATGCTAACATGCTAACATGGACTCCTTCCTGGCAGCTTTACGATACCACAATCAGCCTTTTATAATAACTTCCTGATAATCCCTCCCACTTGTAGGTCTCCTACTCAACTTGAGACAAGTGACCATCACCCCTCCGGTGGGGCGACCTGACATGTGATGTTAACGCTTGGGAGCTCAGTCAGAGCTGAAGACGCTGTCTGAATAACCTAGAGAATAAATCTGAAACAGCCTCACACTGTTTACAGCCTGATACTGGAATGAACACAAAGAACATGTGGTCATAGAAAGATCAAGTAAACAGTAATTAAGAGCTAGTAAACATATTAGCATCACAAGTCTTCATCACTTGCTGCCTGTGATGAAGATGTTTATTTATCTCTGACTCTGAGGTCAAGACGAACTCCTGATTCCTCTGAACCAAAGATAGAAAACACCACTGTAAAGGTCAGACAGTGACTGAAGAAGAGAAGATGGAGGAGCGTTCACTCGTCCCACAGCGAGCAGAGGGCAGCGCTGTAGAGACGCTGACAATTACATGTGATAAAGAAAATGTGGGTGTCAGTTGCAGACACAGAGTCGGCCTCATGCTCTGCTGAGAACAAACAGGCAGAAGCTTCTTTCTCAGCGTTTTCTGCCTCATTAGTTTCCTCTTGGTTTCTGATGGACCCACCAACAAACATCCAGCAGACAGCAGAGCGTCCACATGGACAGACAGAGCTGCATCAGAGGACTGATCATGTCTCCTCACACTGAGAAACCTGTGACACCCTCAGAGCTGCTTCATCATGTTTTACCTCCTCCTCTTCTATATATATATATCTGTTACATCTGTTCTACATCACAAACACAAGCGAGTGAGGAGACACACCTTCATACCTGTCATATATATATATATATATATATACAGTATATATGATGTAACTTTTACTGCATTATCTCCATCAGTACAGAAACAGTCATTTCATTCTTCAGTCTGAACGTACAGTGTGAGTCACTTTAAGGTTTTTATATGAAGCATGTGGAAGGAGATTAAATTCAACAGTCAGTTACTAACAGGGATGGAAAAACATGTAAAAGTAGAAGATAGCAGGTAAACATGGAGGAAGGACAACGGTTGGTATTAACAGGAAACTAAAGCAGGTCAGGACTCAGGACCTGTCAGTCACCTGTCTGTACTATGTTCAGATAAACACCTGGTTCTCTGACTCTGGGGGAGGAGCCCAGACACAGGAAGAACATGACTGTGGTCAAACCAGAGGTGACGTCTCCGTTCACCAAAGTCAACCCGTGATCTGAATCTGTTATTGTCCCAATGACAAACATCACACCTCAGTGCTGATACACACAGGTGTAATGTTCTCAGCTGTTCTATTGGATGACACTGTACAAAGCTTTCTATTGTTCTGGTCTCACTGTGTACGAACCAATACAATTTAGAGAACACAGAAGTTCTGGATCCGTCACTGTAAACACATGAATCATGATGATGTTTATCAGTGACTGATTCAGTTCAGTCTCAACACTTCACACACACAGATTTAAATCTACCTTACACAACACAGACAGCTGCTCTGCTTCCTACACTACTTGCTGCCTCACCAACACACCAGCACCTGACTGACAGCCAGCCTGGTTCTTCTCACCTGAACGTTCACACACGCTCTGTCACGTCAGGTTTAACTATCTAAACTGATAAACTCACTCCTTCACACGCGCAGTTCAAAAACCAAACTCAGAGCTGGAGTTCTTCTTCTGCAGGTTTATTCTCTGGCAGCTCGTCATTGGGTTCATTCCAGCTCACTGAGTGATGAAGCTGACAAGTGATGGTTTCCAGCTCTGAATACCAAACACCATGAGTCAGTGACACACATGTAAACAAGAATCTCTTCAACAGAATCAAAGAACACTGATTAGCCACCCTCTCATGTTTATATCTCTCTGCTCCAGATCCTTCTTCAGTCCCTCGCTTCCTACAAACCTTTATTCTGAAAGAATTTCACTCTCTGCGCTTCAACCCAGAGATCGTACACAGTTTATACATGTAGTAAATTTACAAACACCCACAATGAAAAATCAACCCAAGGAACCAAGCAATCAACCACAACACAACATCTGGGTCCAGATGTATAAAGGATGCATATCCCATTACCGCTACATTATAGTTATCGTTGGTGTTTACATGTGTATTTTATTTTAATACATATTTATAATTTTTAGTCTTTATTCATTGTAACACGCTGCCAAACTTTATTTTGTTGTGTTTTTAATGCAATGACAATAAAGAATATATCTATCTATCTATCTATCTATCTATCTATCTATCTATCTATCTATCTATCAGTGAAGTGAAAATACAAAATACAAAAATACAAAATAATCATTATCATCATCATAAGTTTTATAATAATTTAACATTTGATAAACAGAGATAATTGTGTTTGTGTCTAATATCTTATTATTGATCGTGAGTCCTTGTGTAACTGTCTGATATTTTAATATTGACTGATCTCAGTGTCGGAGCCTCTGGAGCCTCGTTAAGACTCTAGTCCCAGTAAATGAAGCTCAGAGTGAAACAGGACTTTACATCAGAGTGATTGTACTGAAGTAAACTGATGATATTTTTACCTCAGTTTGTTCTTCTGTCTCGTCTTTCTTCTCTGTGTCTGATCACTTGTTTCTATACAAACTGATTGATTAGGGGAGAGTCTTCATCCATTTATGGAGAATTGTGGGAATAGAAATGAGGCTCGTTCACATGAGTGAGATTTATAAAGAGGAACCATGTGAGCGCACGGCTTTATAATATATATAATATATAATTTATAATTCTGATGAAGGGAATGTGTCTGAATATTTCTGGTTTTGTGCGTCACATAGTTTCAGTCATGAATCTACAGTTTTACGATTCCTGCCTCTGAACTCCTGGAAATGACAGAGGAGGAAAATACGACCTGAAACCTGAACAACAAAGAGCAACAAGTGAACAGGTTCATTCTCTCTACAATATGAACAACAATGAGGCTCTGCAACAGAAACCTGCAGCATGTAAAAAAAACATGGATTCTCATGAGGTCAATGAACAAGTTCAATGATCCAGTGAACTGTGTGTGAATCAGTAAACCAGCTGATGGGACAGTAAATGAGATCACTACATGTAGGGTTCCTCATCCCTCACACACACACACACACACACACACACACACACACACACACACACACACACACACACACACACACACACACACAGA
>NW_019175295.1:332146-349646 GCF_002260705.1 Seriola dumerili
CACACACACACACACACACACACACACACACACACACACACACACACACACACACACACACACACACACACACACACACACACACACACACACACACACACTCACTCACTCACTCAGACACAGTGGCTGCAGCACCAAGGACACGGATGTGCTGGTGGGGAGGAAACAGTCCCTGTTCCTCTGTGTTATTATTGCTTTTATAAATAGAACAGTGGGACAAGTTGTCCTCCAGAAGAGACCACCCACCCCCATCTCCCCTCCCCACCCCCACCCTAACCAAACCTCCCGTCAGCCGTGACAAATCCAGCTGGGGGCAGAGGACTGGTGGGAAACAGAGGCCTGGGATGACCCTGTAACTGTTCCCTACCCCCAGGGCCCCGATCATCCAGCCCAGTTGAGATCAGTGAGGTCACATGTGTACAGGCAACATGGAGAACAGGCTTTAAACAGGACAGTGATGGTGGAAATTACATCTGTTCTACTTTTTAAACTTCAGCTTCAGCTCACTGTTAGAGAGACAAACAACAACCTGTTCCAGTGTTACAGTTTCACTGGGACTGGATGTAACTCCAGGGTTCCCGCTCTTTTCTACAGATCATTTTCAGAGATGATCGAGTTCATACGGCAGACAGGAATCATCCCCTACTGATATGTAATATATAACATCTGTATATGTCCCTATATCAACACAGATGTTGCCATATGTATTAACTATAAGGGGATCTATTGTTATCACATACATATGAAGATATAAGTATCTAACATTAATGAAATACACATGTTAAATGCAACTTTATCAAAACAAGATACTTATTTAAATTCTATTGGTTTATATATGATTTTCTTATTAATTTCTTATGAATTTTAAACATACATGTACATTTTTTATATTTGTATGTATAATATCAACATAAATTGACATTCTTTGGGACGGATAAATATTTATGTAACATGTCTATAATAGAAACCATACAAAGATAGGCTTTATATACACATATGAACATATATGACACTACTTCATATGTACACATATTTCAATACTTGTGGGAACCCTGAACTATAATCTCTGTGTTAGGGCCTGTTTTCATACTGTGCTCTACACCATCAGTGGCTGATCTGCATCAGTGTAAACATGAGCTGACCTACGCTGACCTCTGACCTCTGAGAGCAGACAGTGGCTGGAGGCTGCTGTGATTATAGTTAGAGGAAAAATTAGACATATTTCTGTTGAAGAGGAGGGAGAAGCAACACGTCTGTTCAGTCTCACCGACACACACTGACATACACTGATATACTAAATGTAAACAGAAACTCCACCAGGTGCCTTTAAACAGGACAAATAGAACACTTCCTGTCTCTTACCACCTGAATCCTGATTGGCTGTTGCTGAATGAGGTCACTGGGTAGTTGGGTGAATAATCTAACATGCATTAGTATAAATACATACACGTGTTTACACAACAAAAACTAGTGTGTCACTATTTGCACATGTAAAAAACAGATTTTTTTCCTGACAGTATGATTGACATTATTTACCTAGCAACACACCTGACACTGACACGTCTGATGTTTCTGGAAAATCCCGGATTACGGAGTGAAAACACTTTGACATCTGTTTATCTTGAAGGTTATAAACTAGAAGCTAACACAGTCATGTTGCACTGAACGACAGTGTCACAGTGAAAGAAAAGATGCTCTACTGTAAACATGTGAGATGTTAATATCACCAATGAATTTCCCTAAAAGAGGCACCAGGGAGACAGACAGACACACAGCCCTCCTGAGGAAGCCTCTCTACCTGATCTTAACCAACATCTCCGAGTCTTTAAAGCTTCAGTCCGAGCTGTGTGTCTTGAACTTCTTCTATTCTGCCTCATTTTCTGTCGTTTACACCCTCATACATATATTCATTATATTATATTTATATGTTTAGCTGCAAACAAAGTCGGAGAACATATAGAACTGAATAATAAAACACAGTTTGTATCTGAACCCCTCCCTCCAAAACAAGTTTAAACTGGGGGAATATTACTGAGCTCATTATCTCTGCACATCCAGATAATGCGTCTGCATCCGTGTGCACACCTACAGAATCACAACCTGCATTAGATCTCATAATAAGATGAACTTCTGAGTCACACATTTTTTTACCTATGTCTTGCCGAAGAGAAAAACATTTCTCTCTATTTTTTTAATTGTAAATCCTCTTTAAACTCACAGTCTGTAACACCTGCAGCTCACGGTCTCTCAACAAAAACAATAATAAAAGACGCATGGGATCATGGGAGTTTTTGCCATCAGTTTGGATTCCTTCAGGGTCAGTGGTTCAGCAGGTTTTTACCAGCAGCTGAATGATCCACAGAGGTGTCCTCCTCTCCATAACAAACACACCAGAGGATTAAATCCAGGAGAAACACTGAATAAAGCATTTTGACGTTAAACATCAAGATTCAGCGACGCTCTTCAGAGACACAGGACAGGACGTCTCCAGCAGCTGGAGCTGAGCAGCTTGTTCCTCTAAGAACTTCAGATCCAGACGTCCCACGACTAAAATCATCTGCTTCAAACAACGAGCTGAAAACCACCGAGGTGGAAAAAGTGTCTGTGACTTAAAACTAGATAAAAGTCAATGTTGAGTTTCTGTCAGACAAACACACTGACACATGATCATAGAGGATATGATGTCATCAACAGGCGACCGATGAAACGTTACATTAAAGTCACAGATTTCTCTGGTTTGAGAATTGATGGAAACATTTGTGACAATGTAAGAACACAACTAAACAACATATAGACCAGAGGCCAATAGTACATATATAAACTGTATATATACAGTATATATATATATATATATATATATATATATTAACCTGTCTGACTGTTGTTTTACTGTCTTGTCTGACTGTTGTAGTGAAGCTGTTTCCAGATCTCAGCAGTGACTGGTGAGTAAACTGTTCTTATCATAGATATAAATGATGCACATGTTTAATGTCAGGTGGACAGTGATCCTGTTGTTTTCTAACAGAGAGACTAAAGGGAGACGAGCTAGGGTGGGAGCACAGAGGTGAAGCAGCTGTGTGTGTGTGTGTGTGTGTGTGTGTGTGTGTGTGTGGATTAACTGTGCTCTTATAATGATGGTGGATAATGAAGAGGATGAGTGCAGCATGTGGCAGGTTGGAGGTTTAGACCTGGTGACAACACTGGCCCAGTTATCTGAGTGCAGAGGATTCATCCCCACACAGATTAACCTCTCTGCTGGTGTGTGTATGTGTGTGTGTGTGTGTGTGTGTGTGTGTGTGTGTGCGTGTGCGTGTGTGTGTGTGTGTACTGGGATTAAGTGGGCAGAGAGGAGTAATTACAGCCAGTGAATGACATTACCTTACAACACTGCACGATGAAGTTGATTGGCTCGTTTATACTCCGTCCAATCAGAAGGCTCATTGGAGGCCCAGCTGACTGATTCAGGAAGTTAACATTAGAAAACCGGCAATATGTGGGGCTCGTCCAGGCCCAGTCTGTCAGTGTGAGGGCAGTGAAGATATTCTTTTAGAACCTGGATGATTTGATTTGATCTGATTAACCTGCAGGAAATCATGTGATTACAAGTTTGTAGATTCACAATTATTGAAAACCCCTCATCAATTATTCTGTCTGAGGTCTAATTACTACACAACACGTTCACATCCATCCTGCTGAGGTCAGATCACATCAGCTGATCGGTCACCTACCACTCATCTCACTCCGTGTCACAGCTGTCTGTTACCCTGATAATGAATATTATCATCAATATTATCATTAAACCTAAATTAGAATAAAACTACAATCACCTCCTCCTGTTGTTTCCTCTGCCAACCAGTCAACGCACAGGAAACAAGGTCACAGTGTCTCTTCCCGCAGCGTTGAATTATGACCACAACATTATGATGTCACAGTGAAGTTGACCTTTGACTTTTCGGATATAAAATGTAATCACTTCATCTGAGTTAAAATGTGTCATAATTAATGAATGAATGAATGTTATGGCCAAAACGGTGCTTTGTGAGGTCACAGTGACCTTTGACCTTTGACCACCAATATCTAATCAGGTCATCCTTGAGTCCAAGTGGACGTCAAGGTGTTACTGAATGACACGGACCGACAATCTGAAAACAACATGCTCTGACTCTCGCCGGCGTGGAGGAATAAAAAACTACATCTGCAGTAACAAAACATAACTACACACATGTACAGAACACACTGAACTCCAGACACACCTGTCACATGGACAGGTGAGCAGAGAGCAAACAGGAAGCTGTCAGAGTGACAATCAGGAGGAACAAACTGCAGGAGTTCATCATGGAGGTTCACTGTGCCACACACACTCTGCTGACATGACTGATCCTCTGTGATGAGGACTCAGCTCTGAGCGAGCGAAGAGGACGACAGTGAGGGGGGGGGTAGAGTGCGTGCAAGGAAGTGCCAGGCGGAGCTGTGCTCTGTGTTTACAGCCATACATGGGCAGTGTATGGAAGTGAGTGTGTAACAGTACAAGGACACACACACACACACACACACACACACACACACACACACACACACACACACACACAGACCTCCCCTCTCTGCAGGTCTGTACAAACCTCCCCCTCCTGCTGCTGCACACCTTGCATCATCATCAGAGAAAAGGAGGGGGGGTGGGGGGAGTAAGTGAAAGGGGGATGGGCAGATGAAGGACGGAGGAGGAGAAGAGGAGGAGAAGAGGAGAGGAAGACTCCCGCTCTTTCCAGGAATCTGGAACATGTTCAAACACACTGTCTCTCCTTCATGAGGCAGAGTGGAGATGAAGCGATGAGACTTAATTAAACATCATTATTTAACAGTGACAGTGGAGATTAATATTGACATAGTATATATTATATTATAATTATATTGTTTTTTATTATATTGTTATTGAAATGTTTTTTTCTTTGATAATTTAAGTCCATTGAATGATTGTAATTGTGTTGCCAATAAAGTCTGTTGAATTGAAATTCAAATTGAGATAAAGACAGGAAACAGAGAGAGAGAGAGATGTGTAACATGTGTCTCTCTCTCTCTCTCTCTCTGTGTGGTGGATCCTGATCATCCCTCTATCCTGTCTCTGAAGGTTCTAACATCAGAACAGTTCTCTGTCTCCATGTTCCTGATGAGGAACCACTGACTTCAGAACAACTCAGCTGCATCCTGCAGATCACATGACTGCACACAGGTCCACAAACACCTGGGACAAAAACATCAGTTTATTTAGAGACAGAACTTTTATATTATTTCTGTGTGACCTGAGATATTTTATTCTAAATGAGGAAGATCTGCCTCGACTCACTGATCGTCTCATGACCTCATGTCTGATTGTTCTTATAACGTGAAACATATCCAGAAATACAAGTTTAAGTTTGTCTTATAGTCTAAACTCATGACTGCATGTTGCTGCTGTCAGTCACATTTCCACAGGACTGAGGTGCAACTGTCACATTAATGAGACGCTGCAGAGAAACAAAGACAGACAGAAACATGTATATTATATATATGAAAACATGACACGTGACCCTTCCTCTCTCTCACCTGGAGTAAATATCACTAACATCTGCAGGTGTTTCTGTCACACCTCAATGAAGCCATGTGACAATATAGAGACACAGTCAGACCTGAGACACAGTCAGACCTGAGACACAGTCAGCCCTGAGACACAGTCAGCCCTGAGACACAGTCAGCCCTGAGACACAGTCAGCCCTGAGACACAGTCAGCCCTGAGACACAGTCAGCCCTGAGACACAGTCAGCCCTGAGACACAGTCAGCCCTGAGACACAGTCAGCCCTGAGACACAGTCAGCCCTGAGACACAGTCAGCCCTGAGACACAGTCAGCCCTGAGACACAATCAGCCCTGATCCAGACCTGAGACACAATCAGACCTGAGACACAATCAGACCCGACACACAGTCAGACCTAAGACACAATCAGACCTGATCCAGACCTGAGACACAGTCAGACCCGAGACACAGTCAGACCCGAGACACAGTCAGACCCGAGACACAGTCAGACCCGAGACACAGTCAGACCCGAGACACAGTCAGACCCGAGACACAGTCAGACCCGAGACACAGTCAGACCCGAGACACAGTCAGACCCGAGACACAGTCAGACCCGAGACACAGTCAGACCCGAGACACAGTCAGACCCGAGACACAGTCAGACCCGAGACACAGTCAGACCCGAGACACAGTCAGACCCGAGACACAGTCAGACCCGAGACACAGTCAGACCCGAGACACAGTCAGACCCGAGACACAGTCAGACCCGAGACACAGTCAGACCCGAGACACAGTCAGACCCGAGACACAGTCAGACCCGAGACACAGTCAGACCCGAGACACAGTCAGACCCGAGACACAGTCAGACCCGAGACACAGTCAGACCCGAGACACAGTCAGACCCGAGACACAGTCAGACCCGAGACACAGTCAGACCCGAGACACAGTCAGACCCGAGACACAGTCAGACCCGAGACACAGTCAGACCCGAGACACAGTCAGACCCGAGACACAGTCAGACCCGAGACACAGTCAGACCCGAGACACAGTCAGACCCGAGACACAGTCAGACCCGAGACACAGTCAGACCCGAGACACAGTCAGACCCGAGACACAGTCAGACCTGAGACACAGTAGCAGCTCCAGCCTCTCGTGATTTTAGTCCCTGGTGAATCACTAGGGATCATCTATCACTCCCAGTGTGTAATGTTATATAAGTGGAGTCTACATGTCCAGAGTGAGTGACCTCAGACACATCCCAGGCTCCAGGAGATGACCTTGATGACATCGCTATGACATCATCAGTGTAAGCTCCTTCAGAGCCATAGAAGAAGAAATCTGTTTACACAGGATGAGGAGGAGTCAGCTCCTTGTGGCCAAGTATCAACCTGCAGTTCCTCTAACGACCACTAGAGTCTGGCGCCAACAGTGAGTCAGTCCCCATAGACTCCCATGTTAAAATGTCCAACTTTACAGTAGAAATAAACATGTTGACAGCCTGGTACAAAAACTGTTTTGGTCTCTAGAGCTAATTTTTCTTTGACCATGTTTGGATTAGCTGGAAGTTAGGGGCGGAGTCAGACACTGCCAAGATGGCGACGGTGGAGCAGCTCACTCTGAGCTTCAGAAACCTGTGGGTGACGTCACAGAGGCGACGTCCATCCTTACTGACAGGTCTATCAATAACACACTGATAAGACATCACAGTGATAGGGAGACCTCAGGACTGTCAGTGACTCTGGATCTTTTCAGGAGGTGTGATCCTCTGGAGTCTGAGTGGACCAGCCTCTTATCTCACATACCAAACATTCTCAGTCTGCCGTCTTCAGGCGCCAGACAGAAAACTCTCAGGAGAAGACAGAGTTTAGTCCTTAACTCCACAGACCAGGTTCTCTGATGAACCAGTTTGGTTGTTTCAGTTCAGTATAAACCCAGACCCAGCTGAAAGCGACATCCCGTCCAGTCTGCTCCTGGTGATATCTAATCTCTTTTTTTATTCCTAGTAATAAACAGTAAAGACACCAGGAAGCTTCAAATGAAATCCTCATCAGAACAGCAGCAGCACATCTGAGTGGCGACCTGGGACGACTGCAGCTGGTTTATGACTTCACTAAGTCAACAGTCTGTTTAATATAGTGACTGGACAGGTGAGTAAAGGTGTGAGGCAGGATTTCAATTTCAATTTCTTTTTTCATCCCTCACAATATTACTGCTACGTTCACAGATCAACACCAACGTCTCTGAGAAGTACGGGATCAGATCAGGGTCCAAAGGTTTCGAGCTCAAAGTGATCGTCACTAATAACAGGTAGGGACAGGTAGACCACATCCCAGACAGGCTGAGACAGAACAGACCAGGAGCTGCTCATGTGTCTGCCAGGAAGGAAAACATTCAATATCTGAAAGTTACACCGACATCGATCTGTACGCAGTCACTGTTTCTCTGTCCCGAGACGAGAAACCAGAGTCCACGGTCTATCTATAGGACCTGCAGCTGGACCTGAAGGAGCAACATCAGAACTGAGACAGGTCTGAGGACCAGGAGGCTGAGGACAGGGGACATGGACACAGAGACAAACACACAGAGACATGGACCATATCTTCCAAAAAGCTGCATTAAATGTAAAGCTTGTAAAAGGAAAGAAACACCACCACCGAAACAAGAGACAAAAACCTTGACAGTGAATGTAAAGAAATGAGAAAACACTGAGGACAGCTGTCAAATCTAAGACACAGACACCAACACAAGCCAACATTATGACATGAGTACTTTGAAACTGTAGAGCAGCACAAACAGACCACTCCACCACACCAACCAACACTGCAGGAGACTGAAGACAGGAGACCAGGGTCAGTTCTGGGACATGCTCAACAGTTTAGAAACTACAAAGCCACAACAATTAGCAATACAAGATGGAGACATGTGGGAAAACTATTTTAAAGACCTCTACAAAAGTATCCCACCTGAAGACCTGAACCTGAATCAAACTGAATTAAAACAAAGAATCAGCCATCAAGAATAACCAAAATCCATTAATTACCCAATTACACAAAGAGAGTTAACAGACAAACTAAAAGCTCTAAATCAACAGATTGCATCAGAAAAGAAATACTGAAGAAAAGCAGCCCTGAGCTACTGAGTGCTGGCTGCTCTCCTCATGTCTGGCCCAGGGGCTGATCACCCCAATCTATAAACATGGAAATAAATCAGACCCCAATCACTACAGAGGGATCTGCGTATGATGTATATGTTTCATGATTTACATCTAAAATGATCAGTGTGACATTGGAAAGGAACTGTGATGAAGCTAGCTGTTAGCTGCTCTGAGACTGAGCTATATTTCACTATCAAACAGACAAGATCATGGAGCCAGTCAATTAAAAGAAAATCAAATAAACCTCCGACATAACGAACACAACAGAAAACTGATGAAGGAAGTTTATAATTAAAACTCTGAGTCTGACAAAGTCTGAGAAACACTGATCAGGTCAGAACTGTGTTCCAGTGGAGTCACCACAAAACAAACTACAGCTCGTTATCCTGCAGATATTGTCTTTATGAGCTCATGGAAGTAACACAGAGACGCTCCAGATGAGACAAGAAGTGGCAGAGACGCTCATGTTGTGTCTCGCTCAGTTCAACATCCTGACCAATCACTGTCATGTTCAGGGACCATGTGACCAGATACTGGAGGAGGTTCTGAGCTCTAACAGACGTCCCAGTGGATCCACGATGAGACAGAGAGAGTTAAACACCCTCACAACAACAGGGACACTGGGAAGAGATGATGCTGCTGACTTTTAAAACTAACTTCTCTCCACCTGCATTGTGATGGAGGCAGGTAGAAGCTGGACAAAAGTAAAGGGACAGTGACGGGGCAGAAGTTTTCATGTGAATCAGGTGGGACTGAAACAGCTCCATCTGATCTGAGGTGATGAAGCAGCAGCTGGAGACATCTGTCAAACTTTAATTTAACTCCCAGCCTCCCTCCTCCCAAACAGAGAGGAGGACATTACCATCACAACCTCTGTCAGACCTGCCCCCCCTGCCCCGCCCTCCCCACCGGTGACTGGTGTAGAGGCAACAAGGCAGGAGTGAGGGAGGATGGGTGTAACAGAGTCGCAGAGATTTTCAGGCTCAGCTCTCAGCCCAGGGGGGTGTGCCCCTCCGTCAGAGGAAATCTATTTAAAGGCGTGAGACTTCTCACTATCCGCCTGTCTCCAACAGAGACAGACATGATGTTAGCTGTGTAGTAGTGGAGCAGCAGGACACTCTGAAGGACAAATCAAGCTCCTTCATGTTGTATCAGACACATGAGGCTGCTGAAGGAAATCATCCTCTGAAGGTCAGAAACAGATCACATGATGTTTCTGTTGTAAACACACAGGAGTCTCATTATGAAACAAAGACACTGGACATGATGACATGATGACATCACACTAAACGCTGCTCAGCATTTATACTTTTGTATTAACATAAATCTCTTTGATAATTTTCTATCAACCATCATTAATGATTTAATAATCACCAATCACATGTGGGCCTATGTTCTAATGAAAAACGGTTACCATGTCAACACACTCACAACAACAACACTAAGACTGCTGCCACGCTAGCAGCTCCACAAGGCTGTGCTACATGCTAACATTAGCATGTTAACGTTCTGATTTCAGTAGGTATGATGTGTTAGCATGCTAAGGTTAGCTAATTAGGACTAAACAGAATGCAGCTGGGGCTGATGGGGAAAACGAGCCCACAGGTCGTCTGTGCAGCAGGTTATTATGACATCACAGTTAGGTTTTGTTGCTAGGCGACACCTATGATGACAGGAGCAGCGGGGAAAGTGTTGGTGACGTAGCATAAAGAGAGACAGAGTCCACGTCAGGAGGAGGAGGTGGATGGATGAATGTGACACAGAACCGTGTGTTCGATTTCCATGTTGTTTCTATTGTCCATGACCGTTCGTTGTTATTATTGTAACCATGACAACAGAGATCGTCTGATGTTGAGGAACTACTTATTTTAACCCAAATCACCATCTTTTCCTAAACCTAACCAAGCCATGACCGTTTCTATAGTAACCATGGCAACAATGGTCTGATATGCTGCTGTCTGAAATGTTTTTATCGTAATCACAGATCATCTACATCAACAGGACAAGTAAAACAGCTGATCAGCCGTCAGCAGGACATCTGTCTCCACCCTTCACTACTCTTCAGTACCTGCAGGAAGAAATGATCGTGTTGTGATCTGACATCACTGTGGTGAAGGTTTGCTCAGATTGACTCACACAAACCAGCTGGTTGGGTTGAAGTGACTCCTTTTAAAGGTTGGGCTCTTCATCGCCATGGTAACAATAGTAACTCAGTGGTTGAGGTTATGTAATCCTCATTTTCATGGTTGAAGAGAATCAGTGTTGACTCTTGGAAACAGGAAACAAACAACAGTCTCCCACGTTAAAGTTGTTGACCCATCGACCCGCCCTGACCTCCTCCTTCTGAGGAGCCTGCTGCTCCAGAACAACATCACTCCTCTTCCTCCTCTGTCATAAAGACTGAACAGGCTTCTGCTGAAACATCCACTGAAACAGCTGATGCTCTGTTCCTTCAGGACGACAGTGTCCTGACAGAGACGACCTCACTGAGGTTTAAAGCCTCCTCCTCACTCATTCAGACCAGAGGAAAAACATCGTGTCCAGATACATTCTCCATTAACTGATTATCATTTATTATCAGAATTGATCCTCAGCAGCCACTGTGATGTCAAATGAAAACCTGCTGCTACCTAACGTCACCAGCCTGACGTTATTAAATTGTTCTGATGCATCAGTGGATTGTTTTACTTTTGCAGGCAGTCGAGGTGGAGCCGGTTTTAAATGTGAAACCATGGGGGGAGGGGGCACTGCAGCACCGGTAGATCTACTGAATATAAACATGTTGATGTTGATGCAAAAATATGGTTTGATATTGATTTCTCTCTTTTCCATTAATTTCCATTAATTTCCTGAAGTTTACTTTCTTTTAATCTTTGGTCTGTTTCAGTTTTTATCTAAATGTAAATACAGATCGAATGTTAATAAATGATTCTGTTGACAATATTAGAAAGTCCTCTTGGGGGGGGGGGGGGGGGGGGCTCTAACACGTGCTCATCATGGACTTCACATGGGCGTGGTCAACATGTCCCCACGCCAACACAGAAGGAACTACGAGACGTAAACATATATCATTATTATTGTTATTATTATTATTGATAAACCTGATGGTTTCACCTCCAACAAATGACTCTTAATGATGTACAGAAACACAAACACACTGATGTCATTGATCAGCAGGGAAAGAAGAATCAGTGCAGACTATTGATCTGTGGAGAGACCTCTCACTTCAGCTGATGACATCATCACCAGCCACCACAGCTCCTGTCTGCTCCCACATGATGTCATGGCTATGTGGAGACAACACTGCTGTTAGCAGAGTTAACGGCTCCCACACCTTCAGGTCGTCCTGCTTCACCTCATATTCATCATCCTCAGAAACTGGAGGGAAAATGTTTTACAATAACAATTCTCATTGGTCCTTAGAGTGGTTCAACAGAACCCCAAGTTCAGATCCAGTACAGAACCTGGATCTCTTTAGTAGCTGAAGTTACAAATAATCAATACCCAATGATCTGTGATCGTCAGTCTGTTCCTGACTTGCAGCTCTGAAAAGCTGCACAAACACCTTAAGTTAAGATTTTCCTAAAATAAAATACAAATAACATAAAAATAAAATAAAACAGAAATAATAAAACCTGTTGCAAAAAACACCCTTAAGTCTTCTCCCTAAGGATTCCTTAATATATTCACTTAAGTATTTAAGGTTTCTCCTGATCTCAGTCTGATACTTAAGGAAACACTTAAAGTCATTAAACTGTAAAAGACCTTAGAGACCGAACTAAAGAGAAACCTTCAGGTTCCTCTGATCGTCTCTGAACTCAACATGTCTGAGTTCATGGTGAGAGATGAAGAGGAGGAACGTCCCAACAAGAGTTTGAACCTGATGGAGCCTCAACCAGAGGAATGGATTTATTGATTTTACTCTATAGATTTGATCAGCAGTTATTGATGATTTGATCACTCCACTTTCCTTCTTCTGTGAGACGATACAGGTGAGATGTTCACCGCTGTCACAAGCGCTACTGCCAGCAAACAAACGGTCTCCATGGAAACTGTAGAATTTTATCGCTGTAAAATCTCTTTCACTGCTGTAAAAACCTTAATAGAGAAATTCAACTTTAAGTGTCAGACTTTAGAAAACTTGAGGTGTTTTGTGCAAATGGTTCCTGATTCACAACCATCTACCTGAACGTGACGACGATGTTTCACTGGGGGGAAAATGAAACAATCAGCTTTCTCACAGAAGTCAAGTTTCTTTCTTTGACAGAGTACAGACGCCATCTTACAGAGAGCTCGTTACCTAGACAACAGCACAAAGGTTCATTTTAGCAGACTGAATATTAATTATCTACATCAGTTTAACTAACAAGAAGACCGTCTATAACTGAAGAGCATGACAGCTACCTAAGATCTTTGACAGTGAGAGTGTCATGAGTATTTTCTCAGAACCAAACCAGGATTAACCAGGGTTCTGTATTATAGATATATACTGTATCTTATTGATCTCATCAGATCTTTGTAATATAAGAACAAAAAGAAAATTTGGACAGAAAACTTTTCTGCTGAAAAACAAATCATAATAATAAAGATAATAAAATAAAATGAAATAAAGATAGAAATATATTGTTGCTCGGCACGTCACAGGTCCAAGAGCTTTCACTCAACAAGCAGTTGTTCCTCTGCTGATCCCCACAGACACTGAGGCAGCAGGAGTCTGAACAGGTCAGCTACATGTGCTGCTGAGTCGATGCTTGAACTTTTATCGACATGATGCAACCTCATGTCACCATGGTAACCAGAGACCACCTGAGGGACAATGACTCAGGAGCCGAACAGGTGACCACTGCAGACCGACGACTCGTCAAAGTGCCGGACAGACTCCGGAGAGAGCAGCAGCTCTTCTCTTTGTCCGTCTCAGCTCAGTGAGTTCAAAGGTAGAGAGGCCTCGGGCTCACAGCCTCCTCCACAGCGACCTATTTCCCACAGAGCCCCACGCCTCCCATTTTCACTGATGGATGCTTTCAGACATCTTTCCCTCCTCCCCTCACTGTTTCTTACCACACAGAGGAGGACAGAGTGTGTGTGTGTGTGTGTGTGTGTGTGTGTGTGTGTGTCACAGACGTGTTTATACTCTCGACCTTTGTAGCATCATTTGACAAATGGGGCAATGAGAGGAGGAAGAGGAGGAGGAGGAAGAGGAGGAGGAGGAGACATGAGTAATGGCGGTCAGCAGGGGACAGGGTCAGAGCTGTGTCCTGATGCATGATGGGAGATGGATGAGAGTGAGGAGGTGGGTCAGGACTGAAGTCTGACTTGAGCAGATACTGAAGAGCATTTCTACACTGGTCGTGGGAGCAGGTTACAGGGAGCGAGGAGCGAGGAGCGGCTCCTCTCTGACTGTCACACGTTTGGACGTCACATGTCTAACGTCACCGAACGAGCTACAAAATCAGAACAGTGTTTACATTCATCTGTGCCTGTTTGAATTCAACACAGGACACTAGATCTGAGAGGGAGCTGTCTCTACTGTCTCTACTGTCTTCTACATCTCTACTGTCTTCTATGTGTCTACTGTCTCTACTGTCTTCTACTGTCTCTACTGTCTCTACTGTCTTCTATGTGTCTACTGTCTTCTACTGTCTCTACTGTCTTCTACTGTCTCTACTGTCTTCTATGTGTCTACTGTCTCTACTGTCTCTACTGTCTCTACTGTCTTCTACTGTCTCTACTGTCTTCTATGTGTCTACTGTCTTCTACTGTCTCTACTGTCTTCTACTGTCTCTACTGTCTTCTATGTGTCTACTGTCTCTACTGTCTCTACTGTCTCTACTGTCTTCTACTGTCTCTACTGTCTTCTATGTGTCTACTGTCTTCTACTGTCTCTACTGTCTTCTACTGTCTCTACTGTCTTCTACGTCTCTACTGTCTTCTACTGTCTCTACTGTCTCTACTGTCTTCTATGTGTCTACTGTCTTCTACTGTCTCTACTGTCTTCTACTGTCTCTACTGTCTTCTACGTCTCTACTGTCTTCTACGTCTCTACTGTCTTCTATGTGTCTACTGTCTTCTACTGTCTCTACTGTCTTCTACATCTCTACTGTCTCTACTGTCTTCTATGTGTCTACTGTCTTCTACTGTCTCTACTGTCTTCTACATCTCTACTGTCTCTACTGTCTTCTATGTGTCTACTGTCTTCTACTGTCTCTACTGTCTTCTTTGTGTCTACTGTCTTCTACGTCTCTGCTGTCTCTACTGTCTTCGACATCTCTACTGTCTTCTATGTGTCTATTGTCTTCGATGTCTCCACTGTCTCTACTGTCTTTCACTGACTTCTACGTCTCCACTGTCTCTACTGTCTTCTACTGTCTCTACTGTCTTCGATGTCTCCACTGTCAGCTCATGAATTATAAATAACACTGAAACATCCCAGATTCCTTCCTCAGCTGGACAACAACCCAGAAATAAAACCAGGAGAACCAGGAGTCCTGCAACAGATGGTGTGGTCCCCACAGAGTCCTGACCTCAACATCATGGAGTCAGTCCAGGATCACATGAACCCACTGCGACACTGAGACAGAGACACAGAGACACTGAGACACAGAAACTGAGACACTGAGACAGAGAAACTAAGACACTGAGACAGAGACACAGAGACACTGAGACACAGAAACTGAGACACTGAGACAGAGAAACTAAGACACTGAGACAGAGACACAGAAACTGAGACACAGAAACTGAGACAGAGACACAGAGACAAATAGACACAGAAACTGAGACACTGAGACAGAGACACAGAAACTGAGACACAGAAACTGAGACAGAGACACAGAGACACAGAAACTGAGACACAGACACTGAGACACAGACACAGAGACAAATAGACACAGAAACTGAGACACTGAGACAGAGACACAGAAACTGAGACACAGAAACTGAGACAGAGACACAGAGACACAGAAACTGAGACACAGACACTGAGACAGAGACACAGACACTGGAACAGAGTGTGTGAGTGTTTGTGTGTGTGTCACAGACGTGTTTATACTCTCAACCTTTATAGCGTCATTGTGTGTGTGTGTGTGTTTTTGTGTGTGTGTGTGTGTGTGTGCGTGTGTGTTTGTGTGTGTGTGTGTTTGTGTGTGTGTGTTTTTGTGTGTGTGTGCGTGTGCTTTTGTGTGTGTGTGTGTTTTTGTGTGTGTGTGTGTGTGTGTGTGTGCGTGTGTGTGTGTGTGCGTGTGTGTGTGTGTGTTGTTCCAGACGTCCTCCTGTCACTGTTCCAGCTCTAAATGGACAGACTTTTCATTTGCTCCAGAAGAAAAAAACACGTAAATCAGATTAAACTTCTCTTCTAATCTCCATCAGCGGAATCTCAAATCTCNTCCCCCCCCCCCCCCCCCCGGTGAAGGGCAGAACCAGCAGAGCCCAGAGCAGCTGATACCATCACCTGTCCTCTGGCTCTGTGTGTCCCAGATCTTAAGAACGTATAGATCACTGTGATGTATTCTATTCTCTGATGGATTCAACTAATATTTCATCTTATAAACTTTATTGATCTCTGGGTGTCTGGTCAATGTTTCCTGTTCCATTTGAATTAAATACTGTGCACATATAAAACACACAGCTGAATCTTTTCACGTCACAATAAACAGCTGTTCACTGATGCTGTCCGACTGTTTCCAGGTGAGCCACCTGTACAGTCTGTTGCTGAACCAGGATCCTTCAGCTCAGTCCTGAATGGACCAGGTTCACATGAGCACTGTCATGATATGAGGTCAATGACTCATGCGTCAAGCTGAGTCAAGCTACAGGATGCAGGTTACAGATTCATCATGACAGTCTTGATCAGGGATGACCTTTGACCTGATGGTGGCGTTACACGAGGTCAAAGTCATACAGTCATCCTCCGAGGACCTGGACCATCAGACTGTCTTATGAACAGACTGAGCAGCGACACCATCTTTAACCCACATCACTAACAGATCAACAACACAAATTAAAACATAATAATCAATAATCCAGCTTTAGGTACCAGCAGGTCTCCAAACTGAACTACAGAACGTCTTGTTCTTAACTGCTCCACCACTGTGACTAACGTTCAGGCTCCACTCACACTGATGCGTTTTCATTTTAAAACTAAAACGATCTCCATCCACACTAACACACCTGAAAACACACATCACATGCCCATCACCTACACTGAGCATGTGCGAGCTGGTGTAAACAGGAAGTAGATCGTCTCCTCTGAAGGAGGAACAGCAGAGACAGCTGTAGCATTAAAACAGAGAATGGAAGTGAACAACAGCCGCAAGCAAAGTCAACAAGGTCAGTAACTCTGTCATTCATTATGATGTTGTATTCACCACTGGTAGTCCAGGCTGATGACGGTACCCGTTTTTTGGTGATATCGAAGGAACCAAAATTGAGAGGTGGATTTTAGACCCACAAAAGCCCATTTGTAAACGGTGCCTTCGCACTTTCCAAACCACAGTTTAAATGCTGGGCAATAAAAAGTTTACTGCTTATATTTTAGCAAAGTATTGTTTACTTTAAATACTTGAAGGCGACATGCCACTGTTCTGTTTTGCAGTGTCAAAAGTTGTTTCATTTTATTGTTATATCTATTATATGTCCATATCTTTATGTCTCAGAGTATTAAAATGCTTGTTTATTTTAAATACTTGAAGGCTACATGCCACTGTTCTTTGATTTTTATTCGTATTTTTCAATAAAGGAGTGAAAGAGAATTTATTGTGTTTTGTTTTTTTTACTGTGGTATTGAGAATCGTGGAGTTTCACTG
>NW_019175295.1:354646-408415 GCF_002260705.1 Seriola dumerili
CAACACAACAACTACAACACCTCCAACACAGCACCTACAACCCAACAGCCACAACTACAACACAACAACTACAACACCTCCAACACAGCACCTACAACCCAACAGCCACAACTACAACACAACATAACACAACACTACACAACACCCACAACTACAACACAACATAACACAACACAACACCTGCAACACAACACCTACAACACAACACCCACAACTACAACACAACATAACACAACACTACAACACAACACCTACAACACAGCACCTACAACACAACACAACACGTACAACATGACATAACACAACACTACACAACACCTACAATACAGCAACTACAACACAACACCTACAACACAGCAACTACAACACAACTACAACACAACACCTACAACACAACATAACACAACACTACACAACACCTACAACACAACACCTACAACAAAACTACAACATAACACCATCCAACACAACAACTACAACACAACACTACCCAACACCTACAACACAACATAACACAACACTACACAACACCTACAACACAGCCCCTACAACACAACAGCCACAACTACAACACAACATAACACAACACCAACAACACAACACCTACAGCTACAACACAACATAACACAACACTACACAACACCAACAACACAGCACCTACAAAACAACACCCACAACTACAACACAACACTACACAACACCAACAACACAGCACCTACAACACAACATTACACAACACCTACAACACAACACCCACAACTACAACACAACATAACACAACACAACACCTGCAACACAACACCTACAACACAACACCCACAACTACAACACAACATAACACAACACTACAACACAACACCTACAACACAGCACCTACAACACAACACAACACGTACAACATGACATAACACAACACTACACAACACCTACAATACAGCAACTACAACACCACACCTACAACACAACAACTACAACACAACTACAACACAACACCTACAACACAACATAACACAACACTACACAACACCTACAACACAACACCTACAACAAAACTACAACATAACACCATCCAACACAACAACTACAACACAACACTACAACACAAGACAACACAAGACAACACAAGACTACACAACACCTACAACACAACACTACAACACAACATAACACAACACTACACAACACCTACAACACAACTACAACACAACAACTACAACACCTACAACACAGCACCTACAACACAACAGCCACAACTACAACACAACATAACACAACACCAACAACACAACACCTACAGCTACAACACAACATAACACAACACTACACAACACCAACAACACAGCACCTACAAAACAACACCCACAACTACAACACAACACTACACAACACCAACAACACAGCACCTACAACACAACATTACACAACACCTACAACACAACTACAACACAACAACTACAACACCTACAACACAGCCCCTACAACACAACATTACACAACACCTACAACACAACTACAACACAACAACTACAACACCTACAACACAGCCCCTACAACACAACATTACACAACACCTACAACACAACTACAACACAACAACTACAACACCTACAACACAGCCCCTACAACACAACATTACACAACACCTACAACACAACTACAACACAACAACTACAACACCTACAACACAGCCCCTACAACACAACATTACACAACACCTACAACACAACTACAACACAACAACTACAACACCTACAACACAGCCCCTACAACACAACATTACACAACACCTACAACACAACTACAACACAACAACTACAACACCTACAACACAGCCCCTACAACACAACATTACACAACACCTACAACACAACTACAACACAACAACTACAACACCTACAACACAGCCCCTACAACACAACATTACACAACACCTACAACACAACTACAACACAACAACTACAACACCTACAACACAGCCCCTACAACACAACATTACACAACACCTACAACACAACTACAACACAACAACTACAACACCTACAACACAGCCCCTACAACACAACATTACACAACACCTACAACACAACCCCTACAACATAAGATAACACAACACTACACAACACCTACAACACTACACCTACAACACAACTACGACATAACACCATCCAACACAACAACTACAACACAACACTACAACAAAAGATAACACAACACAACATAACACAACACTACACAACACCTACAACACAACACCTACAACACAACTACAACACAACACTACAACACAACACTACACAACACCTACAACACAACACCTACAACACAACAACTACAACACCTACAACACAATAGCCACAACTACAACACAACACTACACAACACCTACAACACAACATAACACAACACTACACAACACCTACAACACAACACCTACAACACAACAACTACAACACAACACTACACAACACCTACAACAAACACAACTACAACACAACATAACACAACACTACACAACACCAACAACACAACTACAACACAACAACTACAACACAACACTACAACAAACACAACTACAACACAACAACTACAACACAACATAACACAACACTACACAACACCTACAACAAACACAACTACAACACAATGCTACAACACACTTTCTCAGTACAACACCTGACCATTCAACACCTGAACACACTACAGTCTTCTACTTGACCATCAACACGTCTCTGAACAAAATGAACATTAAAACCTTCATGAAGATCATGCATCAGTGGTAGCTAGGTGTTCCTAATAAACTGACAACTTGTTGATGTAACAGCCAGATACAGTATGAACCTAACCACAGCTCCTCCTGAGAGTTACATACATCAACTAGTGACAAATAACGTCAGTCACAAAAAGAAACAACACTTCGTCATGATCTCTTTTTAAAGTATAAAAACGTGTATAAGTATGTTCAAGAATGTTTTCAGTCAGGAAAGAAGCATTTTCAGTTGGGTGTGTTTTCACGGTCGGACACAGAAGTCATTAGCAACCAAACTGTGTCTACTGCAGGTTTCTTTTTAATGGAGACAAATAATATGCAAAACCTGCCTCTAAATAAGATCTAATTTTCTTTAAACAAGTGTATAAACCCGTCAGTGGGATGAGATTCAGACTGTTAGTAACACACTGCAGCTGGTTTCAAGAAATGCATTTGATCAAATTTTACTTTTCTTGATTCTTGTGCAGCTTTCTGCTTTTTACTGTTTTAAAATACTCCACACACTGAGCTGAAGTGGAAGGTTGAAGTAATCTGATTACACTGAAAAGTCAAAGTGGAGGATGGACTACAGGAGACAAACTGTTGGTTCAGGTTCTCTGTCTTTCTACATGTGAACATTATTTCTAATATGAACACAGAGGCTGCAGAAAATAAAGCAAAGTGTTTTCACTTTATCATTATTGATTATTGAGTGAAGACTGAAGGGCAACATGTAGGGATGGGTACCGAGCCCCGATATTGAACAGGCCCCGGGGCTACATTATTCAAGACCGCAGTATCAATAAGATCCGACCTTAACGGTTCTGCTATCGGTACTGGAGCAGATAAACGTTATCTTGCACATTTATTTCACCAGCTCCATCAAATATCCATCTATGTATGTATATTATAGCATAGGATAGTAGAAAATAGCACCGTTAAAGTACCGGATTGATAAGCAGTATAAGAGTAGTAGTACTGTTGCAATCTTAATGATACCCATCCCTAGCAACATGGCAGTTTGTCCATTTAAAATGAAATCCACTACACAATGAAGTGTGTCGTAAAAACTGAAGGGATGTGTATGAGAACATTTGTTTTCTTGTTGATTAAGAAATCATAGAGAAATATGTTTATATTAAGAAAGGTATCAATATCGTTTTGGTGTGTCATATGACCTACAGAACAGACGTGTTTCAAGGGGACAGGCTTTGTCCTGTCTGTCAAATTAAAAAAAACTACAGTGTCTCTGAATAACCTGAGAATAATCTCATACTAATCTAATATTAATCTGGTATCTGACAATATTCTGATATTAATCTGATAATAATATGATATTGATCTGATAATAATCTGATATTAATCTGATAATAATCTGATATTGATCTGATAATAATCCGATAATAATCTGATGTCCTGTTAGTATCTGTTGGTTGAGTCTCTGAGCTCAGAGTTTCAGTGAGAACTTGCTGCAGCCTGCAGGCTGAATGAGGAACTGCAGTCGTTCTGGCTACAGCAAACAGTTGGTCTCTCAGTGAATTATCAGTCTGCTCAGTCACAGAATGATCATAGACATGCAGCAGTTAAAGTAATAAAACCCCTCAGTGGCCCCTCAGGACAAAACACATACATAAGGGAATGAAAAACAAACAAAAAGACAACATCTATGAAACTACAACAAGAAGTTGTGCAGGACGCAGGAGGAGAAGCAACATCACAGATACTGTGTTTGTCCATCAGGTTCATGTACCTGATCTAACCCTGTATCAAAGAGTCTAGACCTGCTCTGTATGAAACATTACCTCTGTCATTATGAATAATGAACTGAAATAAGATATTTATTTCATATCACATAATGCGGACTGAACAGCTCCTGCACATGGACACAGCTGCTGAAGTTCAAACATCAAAACAGGGAAGAAGATAAAACTGCACTGCTGAGAGAGTTCAGCACCACAACCTGACCCCCCCCCCCCCCCCCCCCCCACACACCACACACACACACACAGAGTATCCGACATGAAGCAGACTGAAGCAGAGGGTACTTACAGGTGTAGGAGATGCGTCTCCTCCAGCCCAGGCAGTCCAGACCGATGGGGGTGCTCTGGGAGAAGCAGTGGGCCTTGAGGGGCATCCCCCTGAATGCCCCGACGGGTCCTGAGGAGACTCCAGCATCAGTCTGTGGGGACAGAGGAGGACCAGGTTCAGTCATCACTGGTCTGTTAATGATGAGCTGGACATGACATCACTTATTGGACACAACTGAGTCATGTGTGAAGAGAAGAACAGATGAGTGGACATGCATGAGTTAAAGGGCAGCAGAGAAAGTAAATGAGGCCATGCATGAAACAGACAGAGACGCAGCTTCATCCAAGAGAAACAGTCACCGCAGAGAAACAGACTGTCCAGAGGAACAGAAGCGAGGCAGAGGAGGAGGAGGAAGATGAAGATCTGAGTTTGGCAGCGTCTTACTTTGTCCACGTCTTCAGATATCAGAGTGTTGAGCTGGCCCAGGCTTCCTCTGATGGCTCTGGCCTGTTTACGTTTGTATTTCTTTTGTTCCTCGATCCAGAGGTCGTCCGAACAGTTTCTCCGTCGCTGCCGGTCACTCACGTCTCCGCCTACCTCCGCCCAGCAGCCAGTCCTCAGCCCTCCAACAATCACGGACGCCTTCCCCTCGCCCTCCGCCTCCATCAGCTTTCTAGCTCTGGACAGTCCGGCAGGTCGACCGCTAACCTGTGCTCCCTTTGAGTTCACAGTGAACCAGTTAGTCACAGTCACCTCTCCTCCCTTTAAAGTTATGTTGTTTCTTTTATCCATGACCATTCAACAACCTTAACCATGTTAATGCCATGACCATTTATTATTGTAACCATGGCAACAACGACCCTGTGCGCAATAATGTTTATTATTGTAAGTAGGGCTGAACAATATGCAAGAAGTGTGAATGTTATTTCTGGAGAATATGATCTGTAGGCAGCTCCACAACACTGATGGTGCTAACAATGCTAATGCTAACAATGCTCAACAATGAGACACGGTTTACCTTCATCACATAAACTGCAGCTGCTGTGATTTGGATATTGCACTTGGTTATATTGAGATTTAGATTATATTTCGATTAATTGTGCAGCTCTAATTGTAACCATGACAACTAAGGTCCGGTATGTCTGCTGTCGTGAGGGCACTACTTCAGGAGACACTCTGGGTCGTATCGGAGGGTTGAACCAACGACCTGTGTTGTTCAGGTTGTTTTAAGGCCACGTGAACGTCAGGTGTCAGGTGTGATTATTACCTCTCAGCAGACGTGTGTCAGGTAAGTAAAACAGCTGTTACAGCTGTTTGTGTTAGACTGGACCAACAGAGAAGAACAGGTGACTCTGCTCAGTTACAGTGTCATTCATGGTGTTCTAACTCTGCCTGCTTCACATTCTGCTTGTATCAGGTGGGACACGAGCCACAAGGGGGGGTAGTCCTCAGCTTATCCTGCTCTGGCTCTGTGTCCCAGAACTGGCAGATAGGACGATGGGTAACGCTCTGACTCCACTACGCCCCCCCCCCCCCCCCCCCCCCCCCACAGAGAGGGAGCCATGAAGAAAGAGGGACTTGTTCTCTGTCCCAGACTCTGACACAAAGACACACACACACAACAAAGACACACACACACAACAAACACACACACACAACACAACACACACACACACACAATAACACACAACACACATCAACACACACACACACACAACAAACACACACACACCACACACACAACAAACACACACACACCACACACACAACAAACACACACACACCACACACACAACAAACACACACACACCACACACACAACAAACACACACACACCACACACACAACAAACACACACACACCACACACACAACAAACACACACACACCACACACACAACAAACACACACACACCACACACACAACAAACACACACACACCACACACACAACAAACACACACACACCACACACACAACAAACACACACACACCACACACACAACAAACACACACACACCACACACACAACAAACACACACACACCACACACACAACAAACACACACACACCACACACACAACAAACACACACACACCACACACACAACAAACACACACACAACACACACACAACAAACACACACACACACACAGTAACACACAACAAACACACACACACACACACACACAACACACACACACACACAATAACACACAACACACATCAACACACACACAACAAACACACACACACACACACAACAAGCACACACACAACACACACACACACACACACACACAGTAACACACAACAAACAAACACACACAACAAACACACACACACAACAAACATACACACACAAACCACACACAGTAACACACAACAGAAACACAGAAACACACACACACCATATCAACACACACAGTAACACACACAACACAGTAACACAAAACACACATTAACACACAACAACAGAAACACAGTAACACACATTCAGCACACACAGTAGCACACACAGTAACACACAACACACACAACACATCCTCACTGATCCTGGCTGATCCTGACTGGCTGATCCTGAACAGGGTCAGTTTTATCTATACAGCTTTACAGTGATTGTTGAGTTCAGGAAAAACAATTTTAAAAAACTCTTTTAAAAGAAGAACCGAGTCGAAACATAAGTTTCACTTCGAGTTTTCAGCGGAGTATTAAATGGACAACAAATCACAAATGCTACTGGTGTGAACTGAATGAACATTATTAATCAGAAGTGTTGCATTTTGTTTAGTTTTAAAGGTATTATATAATTTTGATGAATATGAAATGATTGATCTGTAATGTTGAGCTGCATGTATTGTATAGTTTATGGATGTTTGTCGTTCTTACCTTGGTTATGACACCTGGTTATGACTTATGTGAATATTATTTAATATTATTTAAACACAATGCTGCTAACAAAAATGCAAGAGTATGGCTTATTGTTATTTTAATCAATTCACCTCTTATTTACTCCAGTACATTTAGTTATATGAATGTACTGGAGTAAATAAGAGGTGAATAACAGCTAAATGAGGAAATGTCGAATTTAAAGAGAGGATGTATTTTATTTTGAAAATGTTTTCTTTTAAAGGTAATCAACTTCCTGTGCAAACCACTCACTGTGTGTTAAAACCAAATGGAGAGTAAAGAGAAGTGAAGTGAGATCTGGACAGGAGCTGATCAGAAATCTGATGTTTAACAAAGATTTAACGAGAAACCATCAGAAGTTTGATCCGATGATCGATTACTGATGAGTTTGTTTTCTTACCTCCAGGTCGCTGCTGAGGCCGATGGCGTACAGGCTGATGTGTGACTGGCTGTCTACTCTGTGCTCGGATGCGTCCAGGAGGCTGAGGCTGACCCCCAGGGGGCTAGTTGCAGGTTTTAGGGTCTTAGGTCTCTCAGGGGGGTCCGTCAGCCCCTCCACGCTGACCGACTGACCCAGAACAATAGGACTCACAGAACTGGACCTGGAGGAGTGGGGGTAGCGGAAGATTTTGCGTTGAGCTGCAGGTCTGGGGCTGTTGGGTTTGGGGCTCATGGGCCGTAGGGGGGTGTCAGCCACGCCCTCATTGGACACTGGGTGGGGCCGAGTCCAGGAGGGCCAATACTGATGAGTGAGGGGGCTCAAAGGTGACACAGGGCTGGTGTGGCTGGGGGGTCGGGCTGCAGAGTCATCTGAAAACAGAGGGAGTGAGGTGGGGAGACCATTAGGTGAACACTTCCTCCTCTGGCCCTCAGACTTACACCCATGGGGGCTCTCCTTCCCTCCCCCCTGTGGAACTCCTCGTTTGGAGATGGGATCAGTGTGGCGCAGGGTTTGGAGGGAGGATGGTGACCCTGGGCTGCCGAGCCTGTCCAGGACCGGAGAGGACGTGAAGTGTCCCTGCTCATGTCCAGCAGCAGCGCTGCTACAGTCCCCGTCCGGCACTGACAGAGTCCTCTTCAGCAGCTCTGCCTCCTTGGCCTTCCTCAGCCTCCTCCAGGACTGTCTGGCTTTAGCAGAGTCCAGATCAGAGACCTGCTCCTCGTTCTCCTTGTCCATGGAGCGGGACTCGAACAGGCTGGACAGGGACTTGTGAGCTTGAGCGAAGCGCAGGCGAATGTTCAGACTGTCGTTGCTCTTGCTCCTCTTGTAGGTCTGACCGTTGGGTGACTGGACCTGCCTGAGGAGGGGGTTGTCTGGACTTGACCCTCCACTACCCCCCTCACTGCCCCCCTGGCTGACTAGCTGTCGGACGTGGCGGGTGTGGGGGATGGAGGGGAGGAAGCCACAGTCCTCTTCCTCTATCTCATAGCGCACAGAGGAAAAGGCCTGGTGGACAGTCTGGTTGAGGACATCTCCTCTGACAAAAACCTCATCGTCAGAGTTGTCCCTCTGTGGTCCCTGCTCAGACACGAGGCCCTCACCTCCCCCGTCTGGTGACTCCTGTGGGGCCTCCTCACTCTTGCCACCCTTTGAGCCCTTCGCCTTCCTGAAAGACGGCATCTTAGCGAAGACAGAGAACTTGGAGCCTTTAGTTTTGCTTCTCTTGATCATCTTGTCGAGGGCGGAGTGAGGGTCGTCCAGCTCGTCACAGGTGCTGCTGGCTGAGGTGTAACACACAGCATCGTACGCTACAGTCATAGGTCTGCAGGGCTTCTCAACCCCGCTACGCAGGACAGGTGAGCTCCCCTCAGGCTCCTCCTCCGCAGTGGTTAGAGATTTGTCTCTCTGCTCGGTCTGGTCTGGACCCTCAGGACTCGATCTGACCAGGTCACCAACATCCCTACCTTCCTCAGCAGGCCTCATGATGTCATATCCTGTCTCTGTTCCTGTATCTTCTTCTGTGGTGCCACAGTTATCCAGAGAACGCTCGGCCTCCCAGATCGGCTCCAGACTCCTGACAGGGAGCAACTGGAGGCTGACCCCCCTCACCTCCTGCTGTGGAGCTGACAGACTCACCTGTGTGTGCTCAGCAGGTGGATGTTCCTTCAGTGAGTCAGGAAAGCCGCCTCTTCTTCTTCTTCTGTCCTCTGTAGATTCACCGTCCACCTCTGAACCTAAAGACTTAAGACCTTCATGTCTGTCTGAGTTCAGACACCTGTGCTCTGGACGCTCCGCTGTGTTGTCCTCTAGTTTTTCCCACTCGTCTGCATGAACCAGGTTTAAGTGGAACTGGTTTTCCTGACTGGTCCACCTGGATCTGTGGTCCAGTGAAGACAGTGAGTCTCCCTGCAGCGTCTCTACATCGTCCACAAGGTCAAAGGTCACAGTTATTGATGGATCGACAGGGGGGTGAATTATTCCCTCGTCACCTGTGTAGTTTCTCTGTGCCCCCCTAGAGAAGCAGCCTGAGCCCTCCCCTCTCCGCCCCCCCCCTGTACTGCCCTTGGTGTTATTGTTGGAGTCTGAGAGCAGAGACAGAGACGTCTTACAGAATGGACCAGGACCTGTGCTGCCAGAGGTTTGTGTGTGTCCTCCACCTGTGTCCTGATTGGACTCAGCAGCAACAGGATGTGTTGATGTTGTGTTACCAGAGCGATGCTGAGGACAGATGTTAACATCAGGATGAAGGACTCTCAGCTGACTGTGCTCAGACAGCCTGACTTCACTTCCTGTTTCTACAGTTTGTTCCCGCTCCAAATAAAGATAAGGGCCCTCCCCCTCCCCCTCCCATTCCTCGGTATTCCGGAGAGGGCAGGGTGACCTGACCCGCCCCCCCTCTGATAACACAGGGGAAGTCTCCTCGGCTCTATGGCTGCCAGATAACAGCAGATTATCTGAGAGTGTGTGAGGAGGCAGACATTCCTCAGTCTGGATCTGAGGTGAGTCAGGACCTGGTTTTACAGACCCTGACCCCCCCTTCCCTGAATGGAGAGGCCTGTGATAGGCTGTTTGTGTTGTAGCACCCCCCTGATCCCGGTGATCACGGGTTAAATGCTGGATTGGACCTCGAACTTCCAACTGCAGTAACCTTCCACCCTGAGGTTGTTTGTGATCTAGTTCCCTCCAGGTGAGCTCCTCCCTGCCTGAGTCTGACAGGACAGGTGAGGCTCGTCTAGAGACCTCAGCAGCACAGGTATCCAGAGGATAAGAGGAAGTGGTCTCTGTGGAAAACGTGATGGAGGAGCAGATTTCATTTACTGTCCCAGGTGGGGCCGCACCAACACCCCCACAGCGCTCCGCCTGCAGGCAGACACCCGACACCTTATCCTGCCGTGATACACTACTACAAACCTGAGGGTGGATCAGTGAAGGTCGTCTGCAGCTCTCCTCACACTGAGTGTATGGACAGTAGTTCACTGTGTGTGTGTGTGTGGTGTGTGTGTGTGGAACCTCAGATCTTTGTGTTGTTACTCCACCAGTGAGATATGAGTCTGCTGGACAGGTGTTGTCGTTATGGTGAGTCTCTGTTGTGTGATGGGTTTGACAGGACGTCCTCGCAGCCTCACACACGTCCCTTTTGTCCCTGCTGTGTGTGTCTGTGTCCTCTCCCTGCTCGTCTCTGAGTGTGTGACGTCTGTCCTTACAGTCACTGCTGCTACCTGTGATCCTCTCTACGCTGCAGCTGCTGAGCAGTTCGATGTCATGAACCTGAGGTCTGTCTAATGTCTCCACAGTCTGGGCCTGTGTGCTGTCTGAGAGTGTGGTGCTTGTCTGTGACTCCTTCAGTCTGGGGGGGTGTCTCTCCTCTGGCCTCACCTCCTGAGTGTCAGGTGGAGTATTTACCTGTGTGCTGTCTGAGAGTGTGGTGCTTGTCTGTGACTCCTTCAGTCTGGGGGGGTGTCTCTCCTCTGGCCTCACCTCCTGAGTGTCAGGTGGAGTATTTACCTGTGTGCTGTCTGAGAGTGTGGTGCTTGTCTGTGACTCCTTCAGTCTGGGGGGGTGTCTCTCCTCTGGCCTCACCTCCTGAGTGTCAGGTGGAGTATTTACCTGTGTGCTGTGTTGGCTCAGTACATGTGAGGTGTGTGGCTCCGTGCAGCTCTGCAGTCGAGTGTCTGTCTGTGAGCTGGACTGTTGTTTGTGCCAGTCGAGTTTTAATTCCTCTTTACTATGAAGGGGGCGGGGCTCGGCTGAGCTCAGGTCTCTGGGCTTTAAGGGACCTTGAGGGTTTAGATGGATCTCTGGGCTTCTCCTCTTACAGCTGGTCTGTCCACCGTGAGTCTCTGAGGCGTCTCTGTTTACGTCCCTGGCCGCCACCAACTCTCTCCTCCGGGCTTTACTCTGCCCACTGTGGAAGCTGCTGCTTGTTGCTCGGTGACCGTCGCAGGCGTCCTCCAGTCCAATCAGGGTGACCAGACAGTCCTCCCCGTCTGGAGTCAGGTCTGACAGAGTGTCGCTGTGCCATGAGCGGGAGTCAAAGTACTCATCGGATGTGTCGCCGCCACCGATGCTTCTCTTGCACCATTCCAATGAGTCTGCACCCGAATCCCCCTCCTCTAAGCCTAATCCTTCAGAGAGGGGGGGGGAGTCTTCGAGGGCATCCTGAGGCTGTGGAGACAGTGAGGAAGAGGAAGGTGAGACAGAACCAGCACAGTAACAACAGTGGGTTTACTAACAACCTGAAAGCTGATCCTCATACAGACACTGAGCAGCTGCATCAGGACGAAACAAGGCAACAAGTCAACGAGTCCACAAGGCAACAAGTCAACGAGGCAACAAGTCAACGAGTCCACAAGGCAACAAGTCAACGAGGCAACAAGTCAACGAGGCAACAAGTCAACAAGTCAACGAGTCCACAAGGCAACAAGTCAACAAGTCAACAAGGCAACGAGGCAACAAGTCAACAAGTCAACAAGGCAACGAGTCAACAAGTCAACAAGGCAACGAGTCAACGAGGCAACGAGGCAACGAGGCAACAAGGCAACGAGGCAACAAGTCAACAAGTCAACGAGGCAACAAGTCAACGAGTCCACAAGGCAACAAGTCAACGAGGCATCAAGTCAACGAGGCAACAAGTCAACAAGTCAACGAGGCAACAAGTCAACGAGTCCACAAGGCAACAAGTCAACGAGGCAACAAGTCAATGAGTCCACAAGGCAACAAGTCAACGAGGCAACAAGTCAACGAGGCAACAAGTCATCAAGTCAACGAGTCCACGAGGCAACAAGTCAACAAGTCAACAAGGCAACGAGGCAACAAGTCAACAAGGCAACAAGTCAACGAGGCAACAAGTCAACGAGGCAACAAGTCAACGAGGCAACAAGTCAACGAGGCAACAAGTCAACGAGGCAACAAGTCAACGAGGCAACAAGTCAACGAGGCAACAAGTCAACGAGGCAACAAGTCAACGAGGCAACAAGTCAACGAGGCAACAAGTCAACGAGGCAACAAGTCAACGAGGCAACAAGTCAACGAGGCAACAAGTCAACGAGGCAACAAGTCAACGAGGCAACAAGTCAACGAGGCAACAAGTCAACGAGGCAACAAGTCAACGAGGCAACAAGTCAACGAGGCAACAAGTCAACGAGGCAACAAGTCAACGAGGCAACAAGTCAACGAGGCAACAAGTCAACGAGGCAACAAGTCAACGAGGCAACAAGTCAACGAGGCAACAAGTCAACGAGGCAACAAGTCAACGAGGCAACAAGTCAACGAGGCAACAAGTCAACGAGGCAACAAGTCAACGAGGCAACAAGTCAACGAGGCAACAAGTCAACGAGGCAACAAGTCAACGAGGCAACAAGTCAACGAGGCAACAAGTCAACGAGGCAACAAGTCAACGAGGCAACAAGTCAACGAGGCAACAAGTCAACGAGGCAACAAGTCAACGAGGCAACAAGTCAACGAGGCAACAAGTCAACGAGGCAACAAGTCAACGAGGCAACAAGTCAACGAGGCAACAAGTCAACGAGGCAACAAGTCAACGAGGCAACAAGTCAACGAGGCAACAAGTCAACGAGGCAACAAGTCAACGAGGCAACAAGTCAACGAGGCAACAAGTCAACGAGGCAACAAGTCAACGAGGCAACAAGTCAACGAGGCAACAAGTCAACGAGGCAACAAGTCAACGAGGCAACAAGTCAACGAGGCAACAAGTCAACAAGGCAACGAGTCCACGAGGCAACAAGTCAACAAGGCAACAAGGCAACAAGGTAACAAGTTTCACACGGCATCAGAGCTTCTTGGTCTTCATTTTAGTGCCCATGTTAACGGGTTAGAGAGACACGCTGCCTGCGTGGTCTCTCGCCTCACAGCTTCATCTGTGATCTAGAGATTCGGCGTCTCGCCTGTTTTTCACACAATAAAACCTGTTGATGTCATAGTGACATCATACCAGTAACATCACATGAAACTGACACGTTTCACTTTAGTTTGTAGTTTTTGTAGGTTTTATTTTGAATATCACAGAGACAGCAGAAACAGTTCAGGTAGTGTGTTCTGACAATAATGTAAAGGAAGGGAAATAATTTCAGTCACACAAGAAATCAGTAAAACCCGAAGAGACACTACAACTACTGAGATAAGTAAATATAATTATTTCTGGACATGTACGTGGAAACAGCTACGACTGAGATCCAGGTAAGAGAAACACCGTCACACTGCTGAGACAAGACCTCCACATACACTATTAGCAATTAATGCCAAGTTTTTATTTAGGAAGTGGAAGTCAGTTAACATAGCCTGCTAACATTAGCATTAATTCCCACAAGACAATCTCTCTCTGTGCATGTTAGTACAACATCACTCTCATGTTGATGTTGACATGTTTCTCTGTGAGTCCTGAGGTCAGAGGTCACAGAGGGGGAGGTGGGGGGGGCATTCTGACCTCCGAGCTGATTATGTAATCAATCATCATCAGTATCCACACATATAAATACTGCACCAGTCTAATTACAGTAACGACTCTCAGCTCATTAAAATCTGGACTGAATAAGTAAAATAAAAGAGATGAACTTTGACTTCAGTCTGACTGTAAGAACAGATTCTGTTGTGTCACATTTAAAACTCACACACACACACACACACACACACACACACACACAAATGCTCTCTGGTACATTTACAATGAAACCCTGTGAAGACAGACTGGACTTACTCTCCAGCGCCTCAGTGCCTGGGCTGTGTCCAGCAGCAGAGCGCAGAGGCGAGCAGTGAACCAGCTCAGCACTGCTCCCATGGCGTCGCTCACACATGTGCTCACACACATAACCACACGGCTCAGACTGTCCTCCTCTACATGCCGGGAGCTTCCCTCTGCACTCTTTTTCTTCTTCTTTTGGCTCTGTGTTTATCTTCCATGATCACCAGTCGTGCTTGTCGAGAGCTCCGGGTCTTAAGTTACAGATCCACCCCTCTCTAACGAGCTGCACTGATTGGCCTTCACATGAAGCCTCAGAGAAACACAACTGTACACACAAGAAAACGCACAACTTTCCTTTTCTCTGCATGTTAGAGACGTGATGCTTCCTCAGTGTCTAATCCAGCCTCCCTGCAGCAGGAACACACTGATCTCTAAGTCACAATAACAAGGAAAGACACTAAGAAGAGCTGCTATAAATACACAGCTGCAACTTCAGGCAGCCCAGGTGCATGACAACTGAAGTCAAGGTCAAGTCACCTTAATGCAACCTCAATCACATTAGGAAACAGTTCCATGGGTTCTATGTAAACAGGAACACAGTGTGTTTAAGCTGCTGGTGTAAACAAACTGCAGATCTCTGCTAAGACACAGAGGCTACCGACACTTTCATAAAGTCCAATTACAAGCAGGTTCAACTGGTTCATATTGATGTGAATGTAATTTCACTTCCTGAACTCACCTGCCCACCCCCCACCCCCCTCCCTCTCCCTCTCTCAGCCCAGCGAGCAGGACCAAAGAAGAAGATCTGTTCTCATTGGTTAATCCAGACACGCTCCATTCACAGAGAGGCTGCTGTTATTTTCTGCTAATTAATTGGAGTTGAGTGTCTGAAAGAAGCTTAAAGGCTTAGAGCTGCCTCTCTACCACACAGTGGAGAGGCTGATGGAGGCACAGCTCCCCGACTCCTCACACTGATCCCAGCATGCTCATGGTCCACGCCACCGTCCTGTGTTGTCTGCAGCATCCAGCTGACTCACACTGAGACGCTCTACAGGAGCAACAGCTCACTGCTGCTTCATGGTTCAGACTCTGAAAACACAGACAGCAAATTTAACTTTACCTAGAATCACATCCTCCTCCACTCAGACTAGTTCCAGGTTACATCCCTCTATATTCAAAGTCATGGACAATATCAACCATTTGTGTGACATTTTGAGTAATGAAAGTGTTTGTGAGTGCTGAAAAGTGTTTTGTGAGGTCACACTGAGTTCATCCTTGAGTCCAAGTGAACGTTTGTGCTAAATTTGAAGTTCCCTCAAGGTGTTACTGAGATATCGTGTCCAGGAGGATAAGACGTATGGATAACCTGAAAACAAGATGGCTGCCGCTCTGATTGTTGCCGGTGCAGAGGAATAATAATGTAGAGGGAACATGGCCATCCTCCTTCCTCCTCCTTCACTCTGCCCTGCAGCTCAGCAGCTCACTGATAACGCCACTGACAGTGACCTGCACCTGTAAACCTGTACTTCACGTGTAAAGGTAAATGCTCCTCACTACCTACACCTGGACACTGTCCGGATGTTACACGTTACAGGAAATGTTCCTAAATGTGACTGATCAAGCAGCTGTGACATCACTTCCTGTTTTGTCCAACCAACAGGTGAAAACACAAAGACATTCAGTTACTGTGAATAAAGATTTGAACTGATCAATCCATTATCAGAATAGTGGCTGATCAGTATGAAACCTCTGCTGCTGCTCTGCAATGAAACAGTTACCATGGAAACAAAAGGAAGGAAGTTTGAACTATTAAGACTGTAGATGTTTATTTGATTGAATAAACTCAGTGTTAAAGACTCATTAACTTCATTCATTAAAAGTGATGAAAGAAAATAATTTATCAAGTGAACAAGTTCTTTGGTGTAAAACAGCCTGACGTGTGAATCTCCATGGCAACAGACACACATGACCACAACACAGGGATTGACACACTGCCAGTGCGTGTGTCTACATTGAAATCAAAGATGGTAGATGTGATGACACATAGTACATGTCACTTACACACACACACACATCATCATCATCATCATCATCGTCACCATCATCAAACTGGTATTAGAAGCAGAGCAGTACATGACACTGAGGTGGTTTCCATGGAGCCCCAGCAGGCAAGTGTAAATCTAATCAGCACATGACAGGGGTGTTAAATAAACACCACACACACGCAGGCACGCAGGCACGCAGGCACGCAGGTACGCAGGTACGCAGGCCCGCATGCACGCACGCACACACACACACACACACAGCTCTAACACTGAACCACACACAGGGCTTCTGATTGGCTGACTGTCTGACCGACACACAGCCAAACCAACCATAGTTAGCTCAATAAACCCTCTGGTGAATGAAGTTGGTCGGTCAGCAGTGACATCAGCAGTGAAATCAGCAGACGTCAGACTCTGGTGGTGGTCAGACTGAGGTGCTCCTGCTGGGTTTCACCGGGGCCTTAGACCTGGTTCTGGAGCAAATCCCTGGATCATGATGCAGCGTCCAGGTGAACCACACATTTCTCTTCCTGTGCATCTGAACCTTCGTCTCTGCACACCAGCAGCACACCCATCAACACACTGCACTGCTAACTCTGCTAACATGGAGCTTCTGTTATGGACTTCAATGGGCTTCTTTGCCCAGAGCGGAGGATCACCACTGTGTGATAGTGTCACACATTTATAACAATCTGGTACATCGCTACCTGGTATCTGGGGTTAGTTCTCCTGGTTCCTCAGGGTTTGTCAAACAGAAAGTTACAGCACTGATTCATCACACACCGCCTGGATCAGACTTCATTGCACTGATTGACTCGTACAGTTGGATTGCATTTCATTTGCTAATGTTGTTGCATCTTTCCAGACTTCTTTATTTCATCCTCTTCAGTGTCTGGATGTGTTGCTTAAATGAATGACATCAGACCAGACACCCTCTGTGCAAAGCTTCATTCATAATCACACAACCTGTTGTTATGAAGCTGTTTTACGTCTTATTTTTCTATCATCTTAAAACCAGTAGCATGACGTCTTTTTTGAAAGCACTAAAACTGAACTAGATTAAATGTGCACAACATTTTTGTCCACAAACACTTAGATGACCAAAAAGACTGAAATGTTTGTGGAGGTGCTTAGACTGAGAAGAGACGAGGTTGACTAATTTGATCATATGATCAAAACCAACTTCTGATCTCAGACGAAATCTTAAAACAGCAGAGAAACGAACACATTAAAAACTTCACTCTATACCAGGAAATGCTGCTGTTCTTTGTTCCTCTTATCAAATCCATATGAAACAGAAACATGCGACTCATTGATTCAACGTGCGCTCCAGGTAACAGGTGAGTGTACCTGTCTGATGATTAACACACGACAACAGCAGAATGTATTTAATGTTCATCACTTGCAGACAGAACGTCCATCAGACTCCACAGGTCTGATTTTCCTCTGGATCAAAACAAACTCATCAAACATTACACAACTTTATTTTAACTGCTGATTGTTATAATTAGATCATGAATAAATAATGTCATAATTAACTGTCTGTTGACTGACTGTGAAACATAACGACATCACAGACTTTAAAATACAGGAGTCACTGAGAATAAAAACAGTCTCCGTGAGAGAGTCATTATCTCCAGTTTAAACTGAGCGACATTTTAAGACTCAAAACAAAACAAAACACTTCTTCAGACTCTTCAAACATCTGCAGGAACTTTACTCAACACTGGAGATACAGAGTGAGACAGGACGAGTTCCTCCTTCCTCTAAACACGCACTTATACTCACAACTGAGCCACAACAAAACATGTCAACTGGATTTACTCCTACCAGAGAAAACACACACACACAAACACAGGATACTTGCTTTTAGTAGAGTGTTTGATCTAGGTCATCCTCCCCTGTGTCTCTGTGTCTGTCTCTCCACAGAGCCAGTGTTCACCGGCCTGGAGACGCCTCCCACTGCAGCATGGAGGGAATGTGGACGTGGGTGCTGCAGCCACACTGATGTGTCAGGGCCTCGGGGACAGCTAGCTATTGTGCCAGTGGAGCTCCACACACACACACTCCAGGCATACACACTTACTCACACACACTTACTCACACACACACACACACACACACACACACACACACACACACACACACACACACCGGAACAAGGCTGATCTGTCTCCTCCAGCTGTGACCGAGCCGTCACCTCTCCACACCCAGAGACCTCACCTCTCCTCACCTGTTCACATGCAGACACACAGAACCTGCCTCCCTGTCTGATGTTCTCTTTGTGTCACTGACATCTGGGCAGCATCCATTATTAATGCTGCCGCTTCACAACAAGCCGCACGCACACAACTCACCTCTGACAGTCTTCTCAGGCACAGGACGTAGAGCTAGAGCTGACAGACTGACAACTACTCTCCCTCTCACTTTCCTCTCCTTCTGTCTCTCCTCAGTCTAACACTGTTCCCTCCATCACCATCACAGCCCCTCCTCCCTCCTCCTGCTCTCTGAGGTCATACCCAGACTGTCACCTACTGTCCTCCATCTCAGCAGAGGAGCAGGAACCTGATCTCTGCTCAGGATGCTACTTGGAGTAAAGGAGGGGGATGGGTGGGGTGGGGGGGGTCCCCGGGGTGAATGGGATACCTCAGCCTTCACTCAAGATCTGTGGATGTTTAATAGAGGCCAATAAAAATGGGCTTTAACTGTTAAAATGACATGAAATAAAAATTAAAAAATGCTAATGTGTTAATGCTAATGCTAAATTCAGACCTGCAGGTCACATGACACCTGATTTTACACACACATCCATTTTTAGAGCAACAGCTGTTCATCAGGATGCATCATGGGTACAGGAGGAAGCAGATGATTATTTTAACACAGAGACAGGACTCATCCAGTAAATACAACATCAAAGATCAGTGGTGAGGACACATCTTCATCAGTGAGGAGGAGGAGCAGGAGCAGGAGCAGGAGGAGGAGGAGGAGGAGCAGGAGGAGGAGGAGCAGGAAAAGGAGGAAGAGGAGGAGGAGCAGGAAGCAGATGATTGTTTTAACACAGAGACAGGCTGCTGTGTTAGGAGGACTCATCCAGTAAATACAACATCAAAGATCAGTGGTGAGGACACATCTTCATCAGTGAGGAGGAGGAGCAGGAGCAGGAGCAGGAGGAGGAGGAGGAGGAGCAGGAGGAGGAGGAGCAGGAAAAGGAGGAAGAGGAGGAGGAGGAGGACAAGGGGAAGGATGGGGAGGGGGAGGAGGAGCAGGAAGAGGAGCAGGAGGGTGAGGAGGAGGAGGAGCAGTGGAGGGGGGGGGGCAGGAAGAGCAGCAGAGGAGGAGCAGGAGCAGGAGGAGATGCTGCAGGTCATGATATCGTGAAGAGATCAGCACTTCCCACAGACCATTACCATAGATCTCTGCTGGTACAACCAGAGCATCCTCTGGGAGGAGGTCAAAGGTCATTGACCTGATATTGAGCGTCTTCAGTGACCCTCTGAAGTTCCAGTGTTTTTATGAAACAGGATTCATCTTTGACTTTCGTCCTGCAGCAATGCAGTGTGCAATGTAAAATGTTGATTGTGAAATAAATGTTTTTACAAATTAAAATAAAGTAAGAAAAAGAAATGCATTGTAATATGAATTATTAAATCTTATCATTGTGTGATTGAACATGCTTCATCATAAGCATCATCATCATCATAAGTTTCTGGAGGAAACATTAGGAGATCCCAAAACTAAATGGGTCATTAAACCAGAGTGTTTGCGCCCAATTCATTCTGTTAGTCACGTAAAACATGATTTTCTATCCTCAGTTCAGTTTTTATCGTCTCACAGTCGTTCAGATCTGAACTCTTTAAACTAACTGAACCAACAGTTTAAATATCTGCTATAAAAACACAAAGACTGCTGGAGGGTGAATTTTTTAGTTACACACAGGAAACAAAGTGGACTGAGTGAACGGATCCATGTAGCTGCAGCAGCCAGCTGTCTCCATTTACATCAGCCACTCAATTATTCATGAAAGTTAAAGAACACAAGCTGTCAGAGACAAAATGAGGATTCATACAACATGGAGGATGTATCCCCATCAGTCTCTGATCTAATGATTCACTTCTTCATATTAATGGGATTACATTCACTCACTCTCAGGAACTTGTTTAAAAGTTTTTTTAATAACAATGAATGTTTCTTCAAATTAAAGCAGATTAATCAGCTGGTCAATAAATCTGTTGATATTAGTTCATTGTAAATGAAGCACTATCTCTCTGACTCACTCCACGCCTCGCTGTCCCGTCACTACATCAGCCTAATGTTCATGCAAAATGGAGGAAGCTGGTGAGTTGAACCAATCATTACATTCAGCAGCCTGAAGCCAGGAGACTCCTGAGACTCGTCCAGCACCAGAGTCTGCACTGAGGTGAGGACTGGGAGGAAGTGGACCAGACCGAATCAGGACTGTGTTCTGGTTGGATCAGTGGAGGTTGGATGCTCACGGCTCGGGAGTTTTCCAAGAATGTGCCACTACAAAGTCAGAGGAAGAGAAAGGTGTCACCTGGTCAGACTGGAGGAAGCTCGGTCCATCAAGATGGTGTGGACCAGATGACAACAAGCTCTGGAAAGACAGAGCTGCTCAGAGTCAACGTCATGATCCAGTTGGTGTATGACCTTCATCCCAGCCTAACCAGCCTGTACTGCTGAGGGTTGGCTGACTCCAGCCTGCCCCCTGTGTCAAACACATCCTCAGCTGTTGTGTGATGGCTCTGCAACAGAGACGCTATCACTGGAGGCACGAACAGGTCCTGAAGGCAGCAGCTGATTCCATCTGCACAGAGATCAGCCAAGGCAAAGAGCAACACCAAGACAGGAGAGAAACCACAGTTGGGCTCTTCAGCACGACACAAGATTGGCAGCTGAAAACCAACCTGGGGAAGCAACTCAAGTTCCCAGAAGGCATTGCAGTGACCACAGGCCAAAAGCCAGACATAATCCCGATGACTGAAACATTAAGGTAAATTCCCTGAGAAGAGCAGATGAGGAGGACCAGGAAGAGAGGAGGGCTAAGATGAGGACCAGGTTGACGGGGTCCAGAAGCAGGGATGTCCCCATCGAGGCCGGTCTTTCTTCAGGACCCTCGAGCACGGTGAGAGAAGACATCCAGGTGGATATGGATCAAGAGGGAGATCCGTGGTATACACAGGCCACTTGGACACAAGCTAGTACCTGATGAACCCTGGCTGGGTCACCTGGGCGACACCAAACACCCGATAACCCCACGTTACATCACTGATGCAGCGTTCAAGTGCATCATGAGATGTTTGTAACAACTGGATTCAACAACACAGGTGATTAAAATCATGGATAAAGGTGACGGTGTTTGAACACTTTGTCACTCAGTGGAGGAAACAGAGAAAACACAGGACTTTCATAAAGGGACCACAGGTCACTTCCTAACAACCTCAACCACGTTTATTATTGTAACCATGACAACAACGGTTCTCTAAATTCTCTAGATTTAAGGAAATAATTATTCTAACCCAGATACGCCGGCCACTGTTACCCCCCAAAGGCTCATTATTGTAACCATGACGACAAAGGTCTGGTACGTCTGCCTCTGATACGCTCTATAGGTCGTACCCGAGGGTAATGGTAAATGGACTACAGTATGTGACAGTATATACATACAGTATGTAAAATACATGACATGTCTGTCACACAGCCAATGTTTTATCAACACGAGTACAGTCGGTTATTTATGTGTACACTTATTTATTTGCACTAGTGATGGATTTTCCCATGTTGTTTTGTTACTGTCCTTCTCATTATAATGAACAGCTTTTGTTTTGCACCATTGTTGATGGTTTTTTTTTCTGTTAAACTGATGTTGTTTCTTCATGTCATGTGTAAAGTTTTTCCCACACTAGTTTTCTGTTCTTTATTGTGTATTTGTGTGTTTTTTTATTCCCCCTGGGGACAAATAAGGGTTATTGAGCTGAATTGAATTGAACACAAATAAAGTGAATTTCAATACATAATGCTGGTTGTATTTGCTTTTTTTATACTTAAATGAAAAACATATGTGAAATGACAGTTATTGAGCCTTTTGTCTTTAATAGCTGGAGAGGTCCAGTTTGTCCAGCAGAGAGCAGTTTGAAGCTGCCAGCTCTAAATACAAAGCAGCATCACTAGTTTTCATGAGGAGGAGCAGAAAGCACATGTAGTTAATCAGAGTGATTTCATATTCAAAAAGACAATAAAGCTTTCATTATGATTTGTGGGCAGAGCTGATGAATCAGTGAAAAGGTCAACATTTACCATTGAGCACATTTTCTCTGCTGTCCACAGCCTGCTGTGAAAACAGAGCTCAGTTCATAACAAAGGCTCCATTCACACAGACTGAAGAGGGACCGGAGCAGCAGCAGAGACACTAGCATCGCTAATGAGCCGCAACTCATTCACTTCAAATGTCAGAAAACTGCTGATGAACAAACAGGAAACAACCAGCTCCTCAGCACAGTCATATCTGCTCTAAACACTGCAGACACAGCTGTGTCCTGGCCCAGTGTTGGCCCAGTGCTGGCCTAGTGTTGGCCCAGTGTTGGCCCAGTGTTGGCCCAGTGTTGACCTAGGTCAGACCTGGGTCAAACCAGGTCATCTGATTCGGACAGTGATCCACAGCCTCACAGCCTGATGAATCCCTCCTGAACCAGGAAATAGCCTCATCCTCCCAAAGAGAGAGCTTCTGTCTTTATTAAAGCTATTATGAGTAAGATTGAAAAATTTTGGACTTGGGTGCCTCCGAGTGGTAGTTATGAAAAATACATGACATGTTTATACCATAAAAATACAGAATGTGTGACAATGATGAAGTGAACTTGCCCAAGATTTCAAATAAGAAAGAACACACACCCACTGTGTATGTGTGTATAAACACAATAACACACACACACACTCACTCTCACAGTCTTTTCACTTAGCCTAGCTTGTCTCCCCTCCAGAGGACACTACCATGGAAACCTGGCACAAAGGGAGGGGCCACAGAGGTCTGGGTTAGAATACCAATAACACAGTGTGGGAAAGAAGCAGCAATAATTACATGATTGTGTATGAACAGCAGAACTCCTCTCTCTCTCTCACACATGCACGCACGCACGCACGCACGCACGCACACACACACACACACACACGATACCCTCATTCATTTTAGCATTACAGACAGAACTAGCCAAAAATACTAATGACTAATTACTGTGTCAGTGACTCCAGAACCACCACACCTGTATAGCTCAGCAGATATTGTATGTTTCAGGGAATCTTTCACACATGGACACAAGCACCAAACTTCTACAATTCCTCCTTTATTATTAAGTATTACCTCTTTAGATAAAACAGCCACTCAATAATTTAATTCAAGATGGCCATCCTTATTGGTGAGGGAATGTCATTTCTTGCAATAAGTTCGCCCACAATTTTTCCAAATGAATGATTTAAGTGTCAAATCAAACATCTGAACAATGTTGAAAGTGAAATTTAGTACCTGCCTTGCCTCCTTGTTGTCTTACCAACTTTCTCTCCCTCTTGAACAAACTTGATTGCAACTCTCTTTATTTTAGGCCCTCCAAAATTTGCCTGCCTCCGTAAATCTTCAATTCCTGCAGCTAAGCTTTTTAAAACCTGGTTATGTCGCCACGTATACCGGCCTTGCGACAGACTAACCTTACAGCCTGACAAAATGTGCTTTAAAGTTGCAGTACCTGAACACAATGAACATAACGGGTCTCCATTTACCAAGAGTTTTAGGTTCTGGGGAGTTGGCAATACATCATAAGTTGCCCCTATCAAAAATCTAATACTACTTTCCTCCATACTCCACAGCTCTTTCCAGCTAAGCTTTATCTTATCTACACCTTCCCAATTCAACCACTGTCCCTGCTTAGCCTGGGCCACTGCCTTTGCACCCCTTAATATTTCCTCCTGTCTACGAACCTGCTCCACAACTAGCTTTCTCTTCTCTTTGGGACCTGCTCTACTCCACACCGGTTTGCCTGGGCCAAGCCATTTTCTCCCCTTGATTGGGTTTGGAACCACCTTACTGACTACCACATCTTTACTCCCAGATAACAGGAGCTCTGTCCTAACCTTGGTACATTTAAACTCCTCCACTAGACTAGTTACTGGGAGCTGAAGTATGCCTTTCCCATACAGTGCCACCGTACTTAAACATCTAGGAACACCTAGCCACTTCCTAATGTAAAAGCTAACTAATCTTTCCATTTTCTCTGCAGCAGATAATGGGATCTCATATACAGACAGTGGCCACATCAGCCTGGGAAATAACCCGAACTGCAGACACCACAACTTCAACTTTCCTGGAAGCCCTGATTTATCTATTCTATCCAGTCCCTCAGCAACATCCTTCCGAAACTGCACTACCTGTTCTCCGTCATTCAAGTCTGCCTTGTACCACCTACCTAGACTCTTTACTGATTTTTCCCTAATTATTGGAATTTCCTCTTCGTCTATTACAAACTTCCTATCACTTAACTTCCCTCTACTTATTGAGATACTTCTAGACTTACTAGGCTTGATTTTCATACTAGCCCACTTTAAGTTTTTATTAAGTCTCTCAAGTACTCTTTTCATACATGGCACCGTTGTAGTTATCAACGTCATGTCATCCATGTAGGCCCTAATTGGTGTAAGGTGCATCCCATCCTGCCGCCTCTCTCCACCTACAACCCACTTAGAAGCTCTAATGATTACCTCCATCGCCATTGTGAATGCCAATGGAGAAATCGTGCACCCTGCCATAATGCCTATTTCTAGCCTCTGCCACCCTGTTGTAAAGCCTGCTGTACTTAAGCATAGTCTAATATCTTGGAAATACGACCTTACTAAATTAACCACTACTCCAGGCACTCTAAAATAATCAAATGCCTCCCAAATAAGGCTATGTGGCACTGAACCAAACGCATTTGCTAAATCCAAAAATATGACATGCAAGTCTCTTTTCTCTGTCTTGGCTGCCTGAATCTGATGCCAAATCATGCTAGTGTGCTCTAAACACCCTGCGAAACCTGGTATTCCTGCCTTCTGTACTGCAGTATCTATTAAGCTATTCCTTTCTAAATAACTAGCTAATCTGTGTGCGACTATGCTAAAGAAGATCTTCCCCTCTACATTTAGGAGAGAGATCATTCGAAACTGACTCAGGTCTGAGGATTCCTTCTCCTTAGGAATAAAAACACCTCCTGCCCTACGCCATGCTCTGGGAATAACCTGTTTCTCCCAAACTATTCTTAATTGCCTCCACAAAAACTTTAGGATATCAGAAAATCATGACTTTGTGTTGATCTTTGCATTTCAAATAAAGCCAATTCTTTCAAAGCAGCACTTTGAGACAGTAATCCACGCCTTTGTCACCACACGGCTGGATTACTGCAATGCACTTTATGTGGGGGTTAGTGGGTCCTCCATCAACCGTCTCCAGATGGTACAAAATGCTGCTGCACGTCTTTTAACTGGCACACGCAAATATGACCACATTTCCCCCATTTTAGCCTCACTTCACTGGTTGCCCATACATTTTAGGATTCATTTTAAAATTCTTTTATTTGCTTTTAAATCTCTCAATGGTCTCGCCCCTCCCTACCTCTCTGAATTGCTGCACCCATATTCTCCCACCAGCTCTCTCAGGTCAGCTGATCAGCTGCTCCTGAGGGTGCCAAAAACGAAGCGCAAGCTCAGAGGGGACCGTGCTTTCGCTGTGGCAGCCCCTAAAATGTGGAACGATCTGTCTCTGCACGTTAGACAGGCGTCTTCCTTGTCTGTTTTTAAATCCCTTCTTAAGACCCATCTCTTTTCCATGGCCTTTGACACCCTGTAAGATGTGATTTTATTTTATTGTTTTATCTTATTTTATGTTATTTTTTGTTTTCTCTTATTATATATCTGTTTTTATTGATGTTTTATGTCTTTTAATTTATCTTGTGTTTATAATTTTATCATGTACAGCACTTTGGTACCTTCTGGTTGTTTTTTAAAGTGCTTTATAAATAAAGCTGGATTGGATTGGATTGGAAATAAAGAAAATTGTTACCAACATTTTTTATTCATTTTGGATAATGTTTTCCATTTAAATGGGGACACTGTAAAATGGTTGATTCTTTTATATTAAGATATTAGGACTTTTCTGTTCATGATGTTGCAGACAACATGAAGAACAGTTTGACTGAGGTAAATACTGCCGAACATCTACTGTTTCCATGGCAGTCGTCAAGATGGATGACAGAATGACTGTCACTGTGAGGACTTCACAGCTGTAAAAACACCTTACAGCACAGTTAGCTGCTGTGCTGTGTCTTAGTATCTGAAAAGCTTTTACACTGAAGGATCCGATACGTGATCAGTTCATGAAGCAACACCCTCCACGATGAGAGGCCTTCAGCCTGAACGCTCAGTGAGCTGTTTGCTAACACTTCAGTCTGATCTGTTGTTGTGGAGCCTTCTGCCCCCTAGTGGTCAAAAATCACTTGATGCAGCTTTAAAGCCAATTATGTAGATCTGGAGAAACAAGCTTTACCATGTCTGTAATCTGATGTTGGTGAAACATGATCAGTGAAACCTGACGTGTGTTTCCAGCCCTTTATAACTTTACCGGAAATCCTCCATGTCTTCAGACTGTAGCTTCCTACTGACGCTGATGATCAGAGCTACAGATGGATGTACAGATGTTGTTGACAAAGGTAAAGTGGTTCTGATGGATTGTGTAGTCCAGACTGAGCTTTAAGATCTGCAGTGAACAGGAGAAGGGGGGGGGGGTTTCTTCCTCCTCTACACAGGAATGTGACGACTGAGCAAACGTCGCATTAGGTTAATCTGTGAAATGAGTCTTTGTGCTCAGTGGGGTCAATCAGGGGGGTGAGATGACTGTAAGGTTATAGAGTCTGGGTACATGTCTGACAATGTGGCTACACAGTGTCTCCAGCTCTGCTTTTACATTTCAGTAGATCAACATTGAACCAATTCAATCTAATGAACCTCTTCTACCAGACTTGGTCCTCTATCCACAAAGACCAAGTTCTGGGGGGGGGCAAGTGGATAGTATTTATTGTCAATCATTTGTAATCACCTTCTAGATGTAGCAGCAGTTAGCTAGTTAGCTGCGTGTGTGTTAGCTAACTGCAGTTTTACACCGCATCGCACGGTGTCGTCTCACAGCTCTACTCCTCACTCCATAAAACCTGAAGCTGACATCGGCAATTACACTGTAGTGTCCAATTTCAACAGAAAATACATCAGTAGAAGAAAAATAGAAAAATAAAGGGAGTAGAAAAATATACTGGATTTAGGCAGATATCTTGTTTTTAATTTCCCTGTCTGCTTTTCTGTCTGGTAGATTCATGATGAAGCAACAGATCAGGATCATTTCACTGTGTCGTAGTGTCTCAGACCACCAGTGAAGACCTGCTCAGGAACATTCAGCTTCATGTGACACCAACATTAACAGCTTTGTTTCTGTTCAGTGCTGATCTTATCATAGTACAGCTAATACACCTACAACAGTGTGTGGCTACAGATCACTGTCAGAGCTCCGGCAGAATAATATCAAAACACAGTTCTGAGTGAGTGTGTGTGTGTGTGTGTGTGTGTGTGTGTGCCCATGTGCTTCCTCTCCATTAATGCTCCACCATGGACCACGGTGCTCCCAGTGGACTGGATCAGAGGGTGTGGATCAGTCTCTGGTATTCAGCTCTGAGCTGCTCTCACATGCCTCCGGCCTGAATCACTGCTGTTGTATCAACACACTGTAACACTGGAGATAAACTGGCTGTGATGGATGTGACTGGTCTACAGACTCTGTCAGGTTCAGGAACTTCCACCAGGCTGGATGAAACATTTTGTATCCAGCTCTTTATTATTAGGAACACCTGCACACCTGCTTATTCATGCAATTATCCAATCAGCCAATCACATGGCAGCAGTGCAGCGTATCAAATCCTAAATCCTCCAGGTCAGAGCCTCAGTTAATGTTCACATCCAGTGAGCAGCTGCTCTGTGTTGATGAGAGGTCAGAGGTCAGAGGAGAATAGACAGAAAAGCTACGGTCACTCCAGGGCTATAAACTAACTTTTTGGCTCACCTGCCAAGGGGACCGGTAGTTGAAAAAATCTACCGGCCAAGTAATAAATTGCCTCTTTTTGTTACATATACATCTGTTTCAGTACTTTTCATTGAGATAACAGTATTATATAGCGATATATATTTAGAAAAGAGACCAAAATATTATTCAAAATACATTTTTAATCTTTTGAATATTCAAAACATTGCGAACATGGACAGTGCCAGTACCAGTTAACCTCCTGTTCTGATAACAAATGATAATAACAAAATTCAAGGAAAACTAAAAAATAAAAAATAGAACAGAACAAAGTGGATCAGTGCATGATCTAATCAGAACTCATCATCACTGTCAGACACCCTCTTCGCACGGTGCAAACAGCGTGACATTTGCTTCCTTCGTGCTCTCGGATGGTCTCGAGTTTCACTGTTTTATTGCCAACCACAAATGAATTGGTGCGCTGCTTTTCTTTAGCATATTTTCTACAAACTGAACAAAACATGATACCCGCCGCCTCCTCGTACTGCAGCCATTCCCTCCGAATCTTCCATTTCTCATTGAAGTTTCTTACTCTTGCTTTTTTCTTTGACGTTTCGCCTTTTTCATCCTCCTTTCCATCTATCTCCTCTGTACTCTTTGTTTTTGGGTCAGTCACACCGGGTATGTGCCTCCACATTGCTGCGCCACACTGTGCGGGCTGGTGGTGACGCGTAAAGGCTGATTTATACTATTGTGTCAAGTCGACGCCGTCACGACGCAGAGCCTCTGCGTGGACGTGAACCCCTGACACAGAGCCTCTGCGTCCGTCAACGTGCACCTCCAAAATTGTCTAGGCATTTTATAGCAGCAATGTTTTGCTATATTGTGACAAACATATATTATTATATATTATTATATTTTAGTCGCATTTGGCGAGTGGTGACCGTTATTTTACAGCCCTGGGTCACTCAGATAACCACTCTTTACAACTGTGTTGAGCAGAGAAGCTTCAGAGTGAACAACACATCCAACCTACAACAGCAGAAAACCTTGTCAGGTTCCACTTCCTGTCACCAAGACCAGAAACACTCACCAACACTGGACAGGTGAAGACCTGGTCTGATGGATCTGGGTTTGTGCCGAGGCAGCAGATGGTCGGGTCAGAGTCTGAATCCATGGACCAACCTGCCTCGTGTCAACAGTCCAGGCTGGTGTGAAGGTCTGAATGTCTCGGTCTATTGTCACTGTTCATCCTTCATGGTCACAGTTCACCATCTTCTAATGGCTCCTTCCAGCAGGATAATGCTCCATGTCGCAAAGAGAAAGTCATCTCAAACTGAACTTAAAAAATATAAGAAAAACCAGTTTGCATGTTGTAAACTGGTTTGTACTCAAACTGGGAATCAAACCGAAGAAAAACAGAACGATCAAAGCAACAGAGGCTGAGATACGCAGACCTTTGGTCTGGTATGAGTCACAGCAGAGCTGCACCAGCTGCTAACAGGCCACAACACACTGAACACTGTGACCGGCTGCGTTCATGGAGGGTCACAAACCCTCACAGACAGAAACTAAAACAACACTGAAGGATGGAGCTGCTCTCTGACAGACTCCCACCAAATCTCACAACAGACAACCTGTTGTGTAACGTATGGCCAGAGATCTACATGATGCAACTTCAGCCACCTTCAAGTCTAATTAAAAACCTTCTGATGAAAATCCAGTGTTTCACCTTGTTAACATCCACATGATGTTTCTATATAATACAGACTCATGATGATGAAATAATCATCAATTCCATGACTGAGTGTTTCCACCTTGAACTGCAGTGAACCAATGACAGTCTCATAAACACAGATTCAGACAGCCAGGGTTTCATCCTGCTAACTACGCTAACCGTTCTGACTGAGCTGCTCGTGTCTGATTCTGGTGTCTGACCACAGATCAATAAACCAGCTGTTATGGATTATGCTGAACTGTTGGTGCCAGATTTTAAAATGTATTTTTACAAGCACACGCTCTGTGAACTCCACTTATTAAATCTAGAAAACATTTGACTTGTTTGTGTATAAAAGCCGTGGAAAGCTGCTGAGAGGAGGGTGTTCCTGCAGTTTCACTTGTCGGTATTGCACACACTTGTGGGGTCGTTCAGTTTCCTTGTTTTTATTTTATCAGATAATTACCTAATTATGCTAATTGCACAAACTGCCCAACATGCAAGTCTTAGCAACCACAAGAGAGACAGAAGTATTTGGATGAAATAAACCTTTATGGCAGTTTTTGCGATCTCGAGTCCTGGAAATACGCTCCTGAAACTGCAGACCTGAGATCAGCCTCCAGTGCTCCTCTCCTCCAGGTGGCACTGGTGTGAAGAAGTAGGGTCCTAGAAATGTGGTGTGAAGCCAGCCTCTGGTACTGCAGGGGCAGACTATTGGCTGAGAGAGGAAGGAGATTATTGGGCCTCATCAGCCCCCTGCGGTGAGTTCCCACAGTTTGGACATGTGGGTATCATCCCTCCTTTATCCCTCTCTGTGAGTGTGGTTGGTGCTGGGGGGGGGGGGCTGGGCTGGGCTGGGCTGGGCTGTGAGAGTCGGTCAGGAGGCCAGTGCTCTTTCAGGCTGATCAACAGCTCACTTGTCACTGTGAGTGATGCAGTTATTAAATCTTTCCCTCTGTGTGTGTGTCACACTGTTTGTAATGAAATCATCACCACCCTGCAGTTTACACCAGGCCTGTTGTTAACACACTGATTAAAACTCCGCCAGGCTCCAGGGAGTCTGAGGACCTCAGCCCCCCTCAGACCTGCCCCTCCTCACATTAGTCTGATAGCAGTTTAATTAGACTTTAAGGCTCTGAGGAGACTGATCTTCTTATTCATATTTACCCCACAGACACTACAAGGTCTGGGTATCACCACTCATTTCCTGATTTGATTCAATATTGATTCAGTTTGAGATTTTTCAGTTTTTTGTTTTGTTTTTTTTATGAATGAGACTCTCAGAGAACTAAAGCTGTAAACTGTTCCTCTAACCTGGTGCAGTATTAAAAATTGTTTTCATGCGAGCTGCACAATTCATCTAAATCTCAAAATGGCCAGGTGCAACATCCAAATCACAGCAGCTGCAGTTTCTTTAAAGAAGGTAAAATGTGCCTCATTGTTAGCATTAGCATTGTTAGCACCATCAGTGTTGTGGTGCTACAGAGACGCCCCGACCTACAGATCATGTTCTCCAGACGTAAAGCAACATGATTGTTTGGTACAAGAACAACATAATTTTTTCATTCCAACTGAAATCGAAAAATGATTTTTTTGCATATTTAAGTTTAGTTTACATTAAGAATGGACTCTAACCCCCTATGGAAGCAGTTACATAATGTACTTTTAATTCAACATGACCAACAGTTCAGAAACATCAACAACAGCAGGTAGGTCAGTGATGTGTGTTGCTAACGAACCTTGGTGCACCAGCTGCAGTGTGAACCAACAGGTGTACGGACAGGTACACAGCTTCTTCTCACACATCTCACATGTGGCTTTACTTCTGTCCAGCTCTTCACTGTCTTTATAGTTTTATATCCAAAATACAGCCACATGTGTCTTTGTAAACACAGCTCTTCATGTCTCTGTCCGAATCATGTGTTTGACATGTGTTTCATGTCTCTCCACGAGCTCAGGTCCTCCACTACAAGTCTAAATGTTACTGTCCAACAAAATAAAACTTCATCCATTACAAACCTGGGCCCGTATTCACAAAGCATCTTACTGCTAAAAGCAGCTCGCGACTCACCAATTTAGGAGAAACTCCTAAAGATAATGGGCATCATGGGTGTCAGTCCTAACATTAGGACTATTTTTCTGACTAAGAATAATTCACAAAGCCACTTAGTGCTAAAAGTAGCTCCTCAGTCTGGGAGAAGTGAGCAGCAGTAGAGAGGACTCCTAACTCACTAAGACCAAATCACAGAGAATCTTAAAGAGCTGCCGTCACCCCACATGGGAGTGTTCTGGAAACCTTACATGATGCTGAATCACTGAAAAGATACGACTCAGTCAGAGGGAATAATGATCGCTGTGGAGTTTGTGAAGATGTAATAACATCTCCTACTGAAACAACCAGATCAGTGGAAATTAAGTGTTTGGCAACGCTGCGTTACTTGGCAACAGAGAAAAGCCGATCAATTCACCAAACAATAAATGCACTCTGACATCACAAGACAGTTCATACGACTTCCTTTAGATGTTCAACAACTACAGAGAAATACAGCAGCTTCATGGTCGGTCTACCTGCTGTGATCAGAGCCAGAGATGGAACATATGGAAAAATGATTGCACCACTAAAGGAGGAGGAAGGATTTGTAAACAGGAAAACAAAACACCATCAACACACAGGTTGTATTGGATGCTTCCTATACAGTAGACATTGTTGTACAGTGTCCAGGATCTACACACGAGTCATGGATGGAGAGTGACCTGATCAGCTGTTTGAAAGGATCATATTCCAGCTGGATGTCACCTGGGGGGGTCTTCTCACAGCTCAACCCACAGCTGGGACCACGGCTACATTACAACTACATTGAGAGAACTGAATGTAAGTTTTTATAGTAAATTAAATATTCTGGGGTCGACACAAACTTCATCAAACAGATGCATTTAGGAGAATTCACTACTTTTTTAAACAGGTCCTAATCCATTATTATTTAATTTGTATTTGTTAATTTCTCAGTGTTTTTTTTATTATTACTGCAGGATGTTGATCATGTGTTTTCACTGGCACAGACCGTCTTTCATCAACCAATCGCTGTGGTTCCTGCGAGCGAGCTCGTCCATGAAAACTGACGTCAGCAGTAGCATCGAAGTCGCACTCTGAGCTCAGGAGTTTTAGCTTTTCCTTACCAAAAGTTGTCTCAGCAGATTAGTCAAGAGGACTGAGGAGAAAACTTTTAGCGTGGAGAACTCTTAGTGGTTAGATAAGATGCTTTGTAAATACGGGCCCCGGTCTGTGGAACACCCTACCAAGAGATATCAGAGGGGCAGGGCTCAGTGGACATTTTTAAATCACAACTGAAAACATACCTGTTCAATTAAGAGCTTGATTAGTTTGTTTAATTGATTGTATTCAGTCTTGCAATTCTTTTCTTTAAATTCTTTTTATTATAATTGTTATTATTTTTTTTTTTTGTTAATGATTTCCCTGATTTCTTAACTCTCCTTCTCCTTTTATATTTGTCAAAGCATTTGAGCTTCATCCTGTGTATGAAAAGTGCTACACAAATAAAGAGTGTCATAATCATTATTATTAGTAGTATTTAGACCTGCTGGTGCCGTGAGTGGAGCTGCGTCAGCCATGTTTCTGTCTGTCACATGACCAGATGTCGTTGGTCATGTGAAACAGGGGTCACGGCTCCACACATAAAGGGGAAAGGAGACTGCAAATATTCAATCTGAAGATTTTATGAGTCGATATCAGATTATTCAGATGAAGATTGATTTGAATTAGATAATTTATTCTTATCAACTCAGCCTTCTCCATATTTTCAATTTTCATTATTCAGTGTTTGTCAGACTTCATAAAACACCATCTAATAACTTGATGATGAAACTGGTGAGAATATAATAAGGTCAACTCATCAGTTCAGCCAAATAAAACTAAACCCTTCATTATTACAGACTTATGGTGACTGACACACTGACTGATCATCTGAGTCCTGAGTCTGAGCCTGAGTCTGTTATCCACGTCTTGGAGTCCTGATGCAGCTCTCTGCAGGAAGTCCTTCAGCTCGTTCTCAGAGGTAAACAGTTGGTTTATGTTGTTTCCAGATTAACTGTTTTATCCACTTGGCTCATGTTTCCTTCACACAGGTGTGAAAATCATCTCGTCACTAAATACTGCAGCAGCTGTCAGACAAATATTTCCCTCTGAAGCGTAGTGAAGTCTAAAGAAGAAGAAAAGTCAAACTGTCAGAAACAGTAACTTTGTGCTGCAGTGACGGAGTTGATGGACTGTCCTGTTGTCATGTGATCTCTCTGATCTGTCTGATGTCTGATGTGCAGCAGATGGGAGCAGCAGATGCTGTAGCAGCTGAAGTGTCCCTGCTGCTGTCAAAGCCTGCATCTCAGTAAAGCTTATAATAACCTGATGGTCCTCATGTTCATGTCCTCTACCTCCACCACCAACACTTACACCAACAACTCAACAAAACAGCTGAGGATGGATGAGGACCGGGACAGGTCGGGGTGGGGGGTTAGACACCTCCTGACCAGCACAACCTATCAGATGATGTCATAACCATTCAAACAGAGGTTCACTGCCTGTGATAAAATCAACCCTCAAACAGCAGCAGCTCAGTTAAAATCTCTCTCACTGGAGTGACTGAGAACTGACAACGACATGTAGTTCTGATAAACTACAGGAAGTACGGCTGTAGTTTCTGCACAGCTGCAGTTCAACTACACAGAGAAGAAGTCACACCGTGCTGCTCAGTAAAAAGAGTCTTACCTGGAATATTGTGCGGAGGAAATACATCACACTCAGCATTCTTGAAGAATTCAGTCAGACACAGACAGACATGCAGCCGTCTCCCCTCTCCTCTCCCCTCCCCTGTAGTTCACTTCCACCCAGCTCCTGAACCAGGTCTGTGGGACTACAAGAGCTCCAGCTTCACAACCTGCCTCTGTCCTAAACTGACTTAACCTCGATCACAGAGAGACGAGGAGGAGGGAGAAGAAAGGCCTGCCACAGTATTTACGTAACACAGCTTATCCAACAGAGCCTCACACAGGTGGAGGACTTTACTGTACGGACTCTTTACACAGGGATGACTGAAAACTACACGAGTATTTCATCTGAAAACTATTTAATATGACAACTACAGAAGTATTTAAGAAGCGTGTCTATAAAAACACAGACACATGACAAAAAACTCCATGAGTAACTTGTCTCTCTCTGCAGCCGACATATGTACTCAACCAAAGATCATTTGCGAGGGAAGATGCTCCACTCTGTAACACTGCTGTACAACCACAAAGGGGCTGAGTGTTTTTGTAGTTACCACAAGACAAAAGAATGAAATTTCACTTATATCAGATATGCACAAGCACATTACAGATGTTTTAAATCATGTGTAGGTGTAAGTTCACTAAACCACAGGCGTGGTCCTCACACAGCATCATGAATAATACATTAGTTAACAGGAAACAGTGACATCACGGTCCTGTAACTGAGGATCCTGAGCTGCTCCATCACTGCTAATTCACAAACACTCACTTTAAACTTTAATGTTTCCTGTTGCCACGGTGACCTCTACATCAGTACTGAACACATGAGGGACCAGGAGTCTGATCTGTTTAAAATGCTTCAGCAACATGATCAAGGCTCTGCTGCTCTATCTGTCGACAACATGGTGGAATAATAAAAACAACAATACACAACACATAGAACCAACAGAGAACATGGAGAGTGTGAGATGAAGTCAGGCAGAGCTGATCAGGTGTTTAAACATATTACACGTATTTCCTGTTGGACACCTGGAGACAGTGACAGGTTTACAAACCTACTACACAGAGCAGAGTGGAAAAACAGCACCCCCTGCTGTGTCAGAAATACAACTGCAACTTCTTTGTTTCATCTCTAAAGAGAAACTCAGCTGAACACAATTAATTATCACTATGTTTAAATTTTTCTCAGTCAACACACAGACTCTGTCTCATGGCTGAACTGTCAGAACAAATGTTTACATGTCTTATTTTTCAGTGGGTCACTGAATGCTCCACTGAGACTCAGGGTAACGGACCAAACACTTCTTTAAAGCTGCCTGTTGTCGTCTGCATCCCTAAAACCACCCAGTCGTCCCCAGTGAGCTGCAGCAGTGACTCAGGCTATGCTCTGGCAGCCCGGCATGTCTGTTCCCAGAAGGCCTGAAATAAATGGCTGCTGGCTGCCTGTCAGGATTACAGAGGGAGAGAAAGACGGCTGTGGTTCAGGAGCCAAGACGACCTATTTAGATGTTTGGTTCCTTAGAAAAGATGGAAAGAGCAGACCTGGACGAGACGGCTCAGACAGACAGAGCCAGTCAGCAGTGGAGGCTTCTTCTGACAGGATCAATGATGTGTTTCAATTACAGCTGAACACACAATATTATCTTTATAAGACAAAATGTTCAAACTGATCATTTGAAAGATTCAGCATGGAGTTTATTGGACTGGTGATTGTTGGACATACAGTTCCAACCATCATTTCTCAAATGTCATTTAAAACACAGACCACACGAGCAAAGGATTCTGGTCCTTTGAACAAAAACTGAGCAACATTCTCCAAAAACACAGGTACTGATCATTACCTGGTTCAGGGCATCACTCTGGAAAGCACTGTGTTGTGTCTGCTGTCCGGATACAATGCGAATACACAGCCAAGACAACAGTGGAACCAGTCTCAGTATCCCTAAAGCTCACGGCTGACCAGCACTCCAAATCCAACCTGACACAATTTGACAGCACTGACGTGCAGTGACTTTTACAGATAGGCCCTGCCCCCCAAACTCAGTGTGAGAGCTAGCTGTTTACTACACCAACACCTGAAACATGGACCAGACTGAATCATACCTTTTTGTAGCAACACATCTCTCTTAAACTCAGGACCTGTCCTGTGCATGGATGCATGGTCCTGTCTCATGATTTTGTGCTGCCTGTCTCTCCTGTACCGACAGCTGCTGCTCTCTGTCTGGACATCTTCACCTTCCTCCTTCCTGTCTGAACAAGTTGTATGATTATTCTTCTGAACTGACAGTGAACATCACATGGTCAGTATGGAGGGAAAATATCTAAAAATAACTTCCACTGAGAATTTTTACCATTATACAACAGTTTGTTCAGACCAAATAATCTGATTGGACGAGTCATTCCATGAGTGCTGATATAGAGTACAACAGCACTGGGACTTTTAAATACACGTATCACTCCGCTTCACAGGTGTTATATTAACTGTTAATTAAGCAAAATCACACAAGAGGGAGTGATGTACTGAATATCAGTGCTGTGATTCCGTCATTATCAAATTTCAAGGAGCGCCATATTAGTTAAACAAGCAACAACAGATTATGATTTGTTAATTTCATCATTTATTTGGCAACACCAACACATATAGTTCCACAACTGGACTGGTACTGGACTGTTGCTAAGCAACACAATCATTTTCCTAACCTGCACAGTGCACACTAGCTTGCTATTTTGTCCGGATCTTACCTCAGGTGAGCGCTGAAGTATCCAGGCTTCTTCCTTCATCCTCTCCTGACGACCAGACATCATTTAATTCAAATGTTACTTCTGAAAATATTTTCATGTTTGCAAAGTCTGTTACGAACCAAGACAGATGACAGACGTTAACATAACGCTAACTGACGGTTAAGCGGAGTGATACATGTAGTTAAAAGTCCCAGTGCTGTTGTAGCTATATCAGCACTCATGGAGTGACTTGTCCAATAAAGAATACTTCAGTGCAAGCTAGTGTGCAGTCCAGTATCACTCCAGTACCAGTCTAGTAGCGGAAATATTTGTGTTGGGAACCTCGGTCTTGAGAAGTCATAGTTGTAGTTGTAGTAGCCTGACGTTCACATACATCACACTGTTCACAGCTACACTGCTAACTAGCTAGCTAACTCTGCTCCGGTCGCCAGCATCACCAACCTCTCTCTCTCTATTTCGCTTTTTTTTTCATCTCTTATTAGTTCGTTTACTTGCTGCTGCCTCCTAATGGTTAATGCTCAGTTTTCATTTCCAAACACGTCTGCGCATGCGTATGATGCTGCGATATCATAACTGATCTCAGAATAGTAGAAACTGCGTCAAAGACAGTTTGACAAACTCACTTTGTCTATTGCTAAAAATCTGTCGTCCCAGAATTATCCACAATGCGCATGCGCAAACTCCTCAAAATGGCTCCTGTCCGCTCTGCTTGACAAGCTCCAGCCTTTGACAACGGGACACGGTCACACCCAGGTACACCCGCGAAAATGACAGAAACGATAGACTCAACAGCTAGAAGTCAAGCTAGCTCCAGAGACAACAGTCTGCTGTTGTGGCGGTTAATCACATGATGAATGAAACAGGCATCAGATCCTTTATAAAACAGAAGCTGTTCTGAGATTAGATGTAAGGAGAGAGATCGATCCCCATGTACACCCTCACAGACTCCCAGACTTGGAGGTCAGTCCGTGAGGCCTTAGTTCTGTCCCACTGTCAAACCATCGAGGACACAAGGACTCGGAAGACATTTTGAACCCTTTATTCATAGCGTTGTGACATTAAACACGGGGTTACCATGGTTATCAGGTGACATAAAAAACAGCAAATGATGGCCATAAAATGGAAGAAATAGTAGGATAGAAGAAGAACTGTTAACAAACAACCATGAAAGGAACGAACCCTAACGTTAGCATTAGAAGAAAACAGATGGCACATGACAGTATAAACACCAAGGGACTGTGAGCCTGAACTGAGGAAGTATCTGTCCTTTAATGGCATGATGATCAATTTCTAATTTCCAAATTGGATCAGATCTGATCCAACATTATTTTGTTTGTTTACAAACAGGGGGCAAAGGGAGGGAATAAAAATGTACAATCAGAAGTCCCAAACCCACAACTGAATGCAGATGTTTTGGCATCATCAAGGTAACGTGAAATAAGGTCTGTTCCTTTTCTCTTTACCCCATTTGAGCCTGTGCAGCCTCTCGCACTCAATCACTCACCAGGTGATGTCAAATAAGTCTGTGAGGGTTCAGGGCTCAGGGCTGAGGGGGGACACTGGGATTGGGCCATCACTTCACTTCAGTATTGATCTAATAAAGTCTATTTTAGCTTTACCCAGGCAAACACTGCTGTTCTTACTAGAAAGGATGAATGAGTTACTGACTGACCAATCATAGCTCTTCAACCTCATGGTGTGATCTTCAACACTCACTGAGTTTGTTACAGGGCCGTGAATCCCAACATGTCCTCCGCCTAATGTTCGACAGAGCTCTGAGGGCATTTGGAGATCTTGGGGACTATTTTTTGTTCTGAAAAGAATCATCTAATGTAGGTAAAACTTGTGCTCTGATACAGTGGAGGTTGTCAACAGTGTTGTTAATGAACGTGTGACTGATTGAATCATGTGAGTTGGAGCTCAGTGCTTCAGTTCACAGGCTCAGGACACAGGCTTACAGCTTTGCCTGCTCAGTGCCAGCCACAGCGTCTGAGCTCCACTGGAACTTGGAGCTCACACATTAAGATGCTGCTTTGTTTCCTGAGTTGCTGAACAGCAAAGAATCACTGTGTTTCCTACAGCACCACGTGTTTGTGGTGGTATTTGTGTTGTGGAGAGACACATGCAATGTAAGATGGAGGCCATCTTAAACAAACCAACCAGCCTCTCCACAACATGTTGGCAGGACAGAGAAGCAGCAAACGTCTCATGTCACTGCAGAACAGAGAGGTTCAGGAGATCCTTCGTCACTACTGCATCAGGCTATACAACAACTCAGCCAAAGACAGTGGACTTATTAAAATATTATTGTCTTATTATCATTACTAATGAGCTACTGGACCCATGATTTCCCCTAGGGGATAAATAAAGTATCTATCTATCTATCTATCTATCTATCTATCTATCTATCTATCTATCTATCTATCTATCTATCTATCTCACAAGGCCATGTCAGTGAATGTAGCAGTGCCACTTCCTGGTCTGACCAGAGACTTTTCACTGTCTACAATGTTCTGTTTTTTGTTTTGTTTTTTTGTATCACTTATTCTTATTGATTTTGAACATTGTACATCACTTTTCAGTGTTTTTATATCTTACAAGTCTTCCTTTAGTCAACAATGGTTTGAATTGTGAAGAACCAGAAGCTGCAGTTCCTCTAATGACCACTAAAGTCTGGCTCCCACAGTGAGTCAAGCCGCATAGACTCCCATGTTAAAATGTCCAACTTTACAGCAGAAATAAACATGTTTACTGTTCTGTGTTCATGTTGTTTACTTTACATACTATCACTGACCATCCACTGCAGACTGTCTGTATACAGACCCTGTACAGAGACTGCTCAAAGAGCGGAGGCCATCTCCCAAACATTATGTGTCCACAGGTCAGAGGTCAGACCTGAGCACAGAGAGCCTGTGACATCATGGTTTCAGTTTCACTGCAGTAAGTACATATTGTACTGAAGGTTTTCATGGCACCAACAAAACCTCTCAATAGGAGGAGGGACAGGTGGGCTTTTCTAGAACGTTTCTCATTGGTTGACAAGATGGCTGCCTCCACATACACATGACAAAGCGTGTGCTGCTGTAACATGCTAACCTCCCAGGATCAGGCCATCCATTCACACAGAGGGGCTCAGTGCTGATGAGTGTTTGGGAGGTGGGTGCTGATGTCTGGGCCACACGTGTTCAGGTCTGTGTGGACAGGGACATGATGGGGGGGCCTGGGAAAAAAACACTTGAAGCTTCTGTTTAGCTCCTTCAAACAAACAGAAAAACAAGGAGCACAAACTCTTCAGACGAGGAGATGAGTTCACAGCCAGTCTGACCTAAACTCAACAAGACAAGGATGAAAAATGGTCTCCCTCTTTACAGAGACGAGTCCAGCAGCAGGACACAGATCCAGATCCAGGGCAGCTCACTGGTCTCCAGACCGCTGACAGAGACACAGACTGAGTAACAGAATAAGACTGTGACAATAGCAGCACAGGATGTATCAGGTAACACACACTCAGCTGTCAGTTTATTAGGTACAGCTGTTACAGAAATAAACCTTCAAAATACTAAAATCCTTTGTTTTGTCTTTATCAGTCGGACTGACTGCAGGACTGTTGTCCTGCATTAGTTTTAGGTGTGCCTAATAAACTGATAGATGAATGTGCATGTTGTTAAATCTGTGAAGTCTATATAAAGCTAAGGGATGAACAAAGAACCAGCACAGACAAAAATCTGCCTGATAAAAACTACCCCCACCACCACCCCAGAGACCACAGGGGAGTGAACACTGACATGTAGGTTCTGCAGGGTCCTGCTTCCAGACATCCACACTCAGCAGCTCAATAGTTCTGATGTTGATGCTAATGGACAGCTGGGGAAACAGTTCAACAGTTAGACTGTCAGTGGATTAACGGGTAAAAAAAAAGCCAAGCAAATGTAAGACAGCTCAGCTCCAAGACGTCCATGTCCGCCAAACTGTGTCTGTGAATCTCTGAGTTTTAAAGTTAAACTGCTTTATTCAGTGTTTCAATCCCCTGGTCTGTTTGTGGTGAGAGGAGGAGACTGTGGAGAACTCAGCTGCTGGTAAAAACCAGCTGAAGCACTGACACCAAAGGAATCAAACCAGCTGACCACAATGATAGTGAAGACAACAACTCCCATGATCCCACGCTCTGTCACGACGTCACCATCTTTTATTATTGTTTTGACTGAAGCAGAAGTTACAGACTGTGAGTTTAGATGAACACAATCACATATTTCATCATGTGAATAAAGAAACTTCTCTACACTAGTTTCAGTTTATTTAATATAACATGGTGTCATATTGTATTTAATGAAAAATATGTTCATACTTCTCAAATTAGAAATATATTGATCAGGTTTGGACTAATCAAATGTCAAAGCAGATAATCAGCAGGTCTCACCTACTCTGATGAACTGTTATTAATCATGGAAATGCTTATATATGTACAAAATATAAACAAATTTCTTTACATTATAACCATGGAGACTAAATATAATCAGCACACCTCCACAGTGAAACGAATCGAGTCCAAGGAGAACAAGAGCAGCAGCACTCTCCTGTTCTCTCTGCACAAACGAGTAAAGGACAGCGGCCTCCATATTTCCTGGGTAACCAACAGTTACAGGAGGAAATCATCATGCATCCACTCCTTCATTAGCATAACAAGCGGTACAGAGGCGCGGGCCAGCTCTGTGAAGCTCAGAGAGCGCTGGCCCCTCCGCTCCTCTCCACCCCTTCCGTTCTCCACAAGAAGCCACTTAACGCCGCGCTTTGTCTCCCCGAGCTGAATGATAGATGAGAGCCACATGCAAATCGGTCGTCCAGAGCTGGCATCTCGATGAGGCTGAGAATGTGGCACCAGACCCCTCCATCAGATCCGTTAGCAGGATCTGGGTCTGTGTTTCTCAACCCTCTCAGAGTAGGAAATCCACCCTAACCCACCACAACGAAGCAGGGAAAACCTTCCAGCAACTTTCTGAACTAGAGAGGAGACTCCTCTCTGCAGAGGAGTCAGCTGTGACTCAGCTGGTACAGGAGAGGATGTCCAGACACCTGTCATGTCTGACCACGCTCCATAACAGCAGTCAGTATCTGACAGGAAGTCGCTGCTCAAACAACACGGCCTCAGATCCCACAGTGTGACAGTGATGAAGTGGGTCTGTTATAGTGCTTAGTGATCAATTCACTGATTCAGTCATTGATCATAATAAAGAAAAAGCTACAACTTGTAATGGGAGATCTGCTGCTTCTGTCTGTCATATATCACAGTGAATAAACATCAGAGAAAACAAGATGGCTGACGATGTTTGATTAATTGAAAAAATAATCAGCAGATCAATCAATACTGAGGGGAAAGTAAAGGTCTGTTCTGTCTAAACCGACTACAATGTTTCTGAGCAGCTCGTCTCTCAGCTTGTGTCCTGTTGCTCCTGTTGCTCCTGCTGCTGAATCTACTGAATACAGGCTGTGTGCATTTCTCTGTGGACTGAGCGCTTTACTGCTCCACCTCTGTTCATTGTCTTGGACCCTTTTTGCACCAACATCATCAGGTGTAAACAGGTTTTTTAAATGTGGGGAACCTGCTAGTAAAGGCTGATGACTCCTTTTCCACTGAAGGTTGAATTTGTCTTCCCGTGTCGGAGTCTGTGTGTGAGACGCTTCCTGTGCTTGTGTGTTAGAGAAAGGTGTAGCTGTGGTGTTTCTGGTGCTGGACAGGTGACAGGTGTGTTACAGTGTGTGAGCTGAGGCGTTACATGTTCAGCCAGGTGTTAATAAATAAATACCTGCGTCTACTGCAGAGTCATGTGACCCAGGTGTGGATGCTGATTAAACCTTTTCCATTGCTGACAAAAGCCGGATGTTGGTTTTTGACCAGAGGACAAGGAGCTGATGTCAAACTGTGTCAGAGTCCAAACCACAACATGTCATCATCACAGCTTCTCCTCTGCCGCTGACAGTGATGTAGCTGTGACTCTGTTTCCTATCGGACAGATTCTGAGACACATGATGAATGTCAAACTTCAGGATCAATGAGACTCCTGTTGGACAGTTAATCATCGTCAATCACAGCAGTGTGTGTGTGTGTGTGTGTGTGTGTGTGTGTGTGTGTGTGTGTGTGTGTGTGTGTGTGTGTGTGTGTGCTCCATGGACTAGAGCTTATTAACACAGTGAGTAACTGTGAGTCTTTGAGACTCAGTGGAGAGGATCGTCCTCAGGAAGCTCCTGTTTCACATTTATGGAGAGAAAACAAAGGAATCATGTCAGTTATGCCCTGTTTCCTCGTCTGCCCCCCCCCCCCACACACACACACACATACACACACTACACTGCACCACACACACACACACACACACACACACACACACACACACACACTCAGTGTTGTGCTGGTCCTGCAGGGCCAGAGAAACCTAATGACCAGGCTAAGAAACCAAAACCACAGATCCAGAAAAAGAAAAGCAGTCAGTAGTCATTATGCTGCCTCTGGCTCATTTCATCCTCCTTTGTGAGGAATGCTTTCTTTGGCTCCGCTCACCTCACCCACCCCCCCACCCCCACCCCCTCTCTATTTTCAGCTGCTGAAGGAATCTGGGTTAGAGGTGGATCAAAGTCCACGGTCCTACTCTGAAGCCCTGGCTCCCTCTCACAAAACAAGTGATGTCATGGACGTGGTGGACGGTGACAGCCGACAGTCAGCTGTCTCATATTTGGCCCCAACACTGTAACACACCTGGAGTCACACCTGGATCCAGCTCAGACTGATGCTGTTGCACTGATGTAGAGCCGCAGGTGTTTCTAATATTCTGGTTGTTGCATCGTCTCCGTCTCTTTGCTCTAAACAACATCAGAGAAACCAGGTCTGACCTGACTCAGTCCTCCACTCAGCTCCTGGTCCGGACCCTGGTTCTCTCTCACCTCCCTTCACAGTGAAACCCTCACAGATGGTCCAGACTCCGGCAGCCTGTCATCGACCTCCACTGTCTCCCCCAACCTCTTGAATCACACCCAGACTCTGCTGCTGCCTTCAGAGACACGTCTGGGTCTGAACTCAGTCTTTCAGCCTCAGGCTTCGTCCACACTGATATGTTTTCATTTTAAAACAGTGTTTCAAACAAAAACAATCTCCATCCAGACCTGAAAACACACATCACATGACCATCACCTACACTGAGCATGTGCGAGCTGGTGTAAACAGGAAGTAGATTGTCTCCTCTGAAGGAGGAACAGCAGAGACAGTTGTAGCATTAAAACAGAGAATGTAAGTGAACAACAGCTGCAAAGACAACAAGGTCAGTGACACTGTCATTCATTATCATGTTGTATTCACCACTGGTAGTCCAGGCTGATGAGAGCCAATCAGGAGAGGCCGTGGGTGTGACCTCATCGTTTACAGAGGTCTCATTTTCTGTCCATCCAGATAAAACACAACCCCAGAGCTTTCAGAATAAAACGGGACCAGTCTCTGTTTTCAGTGCTGGTGTGGACGGGAGATGAAAATGCAGCAAAAGAGACACAATTTAAAACGATATCATCTCGTGGCGCACCGACAGCGTGCACTGTATTACACCACAGCCACAGATCCAAATCTGAATGTACTGCAGGTAACACACGCATGATTACTTCACACAACCCCTGGTCAAATAACACGGGGGACACAAAAATAATCAATGAATTGATAATCGATTATTCGTCATTTGCATATTCAGAATCCAGGTTGATGATCAACATGGCTCCTTAGAGATAATGAACACGAAGGAATGTGTTATCACTTATCAGACGTGATAATCAATCATTAATCAATGAAGAATGTAAATTGTCCTCTGATGGTCAGGAGGTCAGAGGTCAACAGAGACTGGGAACAGACCAGAGCTGAGTCAGATGAGAGCAGCAGCCTCTCCCAGACTCAGATGCAGTGAGGGATCATGGGAAACGGGGCAGCTGAGTGTTTCCTCTCAGTTTGGCTGGATGTGAAATGAGACAAATTCCTGAGCATCTCTCTTGTGTCAACTTTGAAACTGTGTGTTAAACACTGGACGGCGGCCCGTCACCCCTACAACGCACTGCAGCCCCCCCCCCCCCCCCCCCAAGAGGAATGTGACGGCTTCACCGAGGCACCCATTCACTGACGACTGTGTGTGTGTGTGTGTGTGCGCAGGGTTCTCACACTTCTATAAACACAGGTCCTGTGTGGGGGAGGGGTCACAGACCACCTCACATGTTAGAGCTGCAGTCGACCTCACAGTTTAATTCATCAGCAGGTGATCACACTGAACACACTCAGGTCTGCACACTGGCACACACATCATTCAGCTGCAAAGTGGGAGGAAGTAGTTCAGGTATCTGGGGTTTTCAAAGTAAAAGTCTAATACATTTTATCACATATAATGTCAGATGACTGACAGTAGAGGAGGGTGATGTGACTATCTGACTTGGTCATGTGATCTTCTTCAGATGAATCGTTCAGATCGCCTCATTAACAGTTTCTGTGTGTAGATATTTAATTTAACCAGACCATGTTAGCTGTTCAACAGCTAGCTTAGCCCGCTAACTGCAGATAGAGACAGCAGTCCTGGCTGCAGGACCAGAGACCTGCTGCAGGACCAGAGATCTGCTGCAGGACCAGAGATCTGCTGCAGGACCAGAGACCTGCAGGACCAGAGATCTGCTGCAGGACCAGAGATCTGCTGTAGGACCAGAGATCTGCTGCAGGACCAGAGACCTGCTACAGGACAGAGACCTGCTGCAGGACCAGAGATCTGCTGCAGGACCAGAGATCTGCAGGACCAGAGATCTGCTGCAGGACCAGAGACCTGCTGCAGGACCAGAGATCTGCTACAGGACCAGAGATTTGCTGCAGGACCAGAGACCTGCTGCAGCACCAGAGATCTGCTGTAGGACCAGAGACCTGCTGTAGGACCATAGACCTACTGCAGGACCAGAGACCTGCTGCAGGACCAGAGACCTGCTGCAGGACAGAGACCTGCTGCAGGACCAGAGATCTGCTGTAGGACCAGAGACCTGCTGCAGGACAGAGACCTGCTGCAGGACCAGAGATCTGCTGTAGGACCAGAGACCTGCTGCAGGACCAGAGACCTGCTGCAGGACCAGAGATCTGCAGCAGCACCAGAGATCTGCTGCAGGACAGAGACCTGCAGGACCAGAGATCTGCAGGACAGAGACCTGCTGCAGGACCAGAGATCTGCTGCAGGACCAGAGATCTGCAGGACCAGAGATCCCCTGCAGGACCAGAGACCTGCTGCAGGACCAGAGATCTGCTGCAGGACCAGAGACCTGCAGCACCAGAGATCTGCTGCAGGACCAGAGATCTGCTGCAGGACCAGAGACCTGCTGCAGGACCAGAGATCTGCTGCAGGACCAGAGATCTGCTGCAGGACCAGAGATCTGCTACAGGACCGGAGATCTGCTGCAGGACCAGAGATCTGCTGCAGGACCAGAGACCTGCAGGACCAGAGATCTGCTGCAGGACCAGAGACCTGCAGACACAGGAGGCGCAGCAGGGACTGAAGTTTCAAAGTAAGACACTTCCATACAGCAGCTCATAGATAAATAATAGCTCTGTCCATATGAACTCAGCAGAAAGTCTGATTGGTTGTCACAGTTTATAAACCGAAGAAGGAGAAAGCTTTGTGGGCGAGGAGCAGCAGTGAACAGACGAACATCAGAAAGAAGCATCAAAGGGTCAGAAAGATACGAATCACAACTTCCTGTCAGGACTTTCACATTAAAAGCAGAGCAGAAAGGGGATGCAGAGATTTGTGAGTTAGGCTTTAAGTTGAAGTGACAATCTGTATCCAGGAAACAACATGCGCAACTAGTCATGTGATCAACACTTCACCTAAACCTGTGAGGATTCATAATGACTTCCTCCACTAACAGCTGTTCAGGGTTTGAATGGACAAGAAACTGGTTGAATCAGGAACAAGAGAGTTCTGGTTCTTTAAAAGATCCAAACACATTTCTAAAAACTGAAGGAAACAGGTCGGAGGCCTTTGGTACCAAACATCCGGTCCGGTTTAAAGCAGTTCACTCTCAGACTTCAGGTCCACTCTAGATGAATTCAACATGTGTCAAACTACAGCATGAAAGGAAACCTACACTCATCTGGACCAGCCTCACCTGGACCATCGCAGAGCTGCAGACTCTTCCTGTGGTGATGACAAGCAGAAACAACTGATACTCAAAGCATCAGTGTCTCCAGAGCCTGAACTCACACAGTCCAACCACACAACAGAAGCCCACGAGAGGGGGGGGGCAGTTTGTAAAGCTGTGTTTGTAACTCTGGCTCACACTTCACTGGAGCTGTGTGGTGATGCATTACAAACAGATTATAATCCCGTCAGGAATGTAGAGGAACTGTTCTCACTGGAACCTTCAGACCAGAGTCTGTGGTTCCAATCAAACCACAAGGTTTTACAGAGTAAAGGAAAGTATTCACACTGTTGATGTCCCGTCTGTCCTGGACTCTTTATGATCCTCAAACTTCAGACACGATCTTTTGAATTCATCTGAACTCTGCAGACGTTCCTGCAGAAGGAACCATACCTTTGTTCCACATGGAAAAGATTCAGTGAAACATGAAAGTTCCTCAATGTCAGTGTGCTGCTGCATCTGTCCAACAACACCTGGGACTTAGGTATGATTTCTTTTTTTAAGACACGTATCTTCATGTTCATTTCCTGTTTCAAGAAACAACAAGTCATCAACAGGAACTTAGTTCAGTTTGTCACTGAGTCACAAGTTACGATGACACCTTTCAAGGTTAAAGGTTAAATTCATCATTCATCAAAAGAAACATGATGAAATCTTTTTTCTTCACTGGACAGAAATGTGAGTTTATTTCTCAAAGGAAGATATCCACCCTCGTTCTGGGTTTGGTACCTCAGCTCTGACACTTGTATTAAAGGGATGGTTCAGGTGATCAGGTGTGGGGGTGTATGAGGTGGTCATATATAGTCAGAGTGTTACCTGCACTACATAAGGTAAGAGACGGACTGGCAGCAGCAGCAGAGTGATGAGCTGCTGTGGGTGGGGCCTCCAGAAAATAGACACTTTTAAAAACGCTCATGGAAACAATCCAACATCTGTTTAAATGAAGCTTCATGTAGAAGATTTTCATCTTTATATTCCTGTGAAAACAGCTCTTTCCTTTGGCACTACATTTTTCAACCGCTGCACTGCCGTATTCCTACACACAAGTTCACAGTATTACCCCACCTTCTGACTCAGCTGACCTGCGGCTGTGAAACATTGTCGTTGTAGTTTTCATGTTTTAATTCACTGATACTAAATAAATAAACCAAAAGAATAAAGACAGTTTGAGTTCAACATCTGGCCTGATGTGAACTTTAAGAAAAGGCAGTGACAGTGATAATCTGCTGTAACATGCTGTGGACAGACCCACACTGTGCTCCCTCACGCTGCCCACAGAGGAGGCGGCAGTTAGCTCTTGGCAGCCGGCTCGTCCTGGCAGCTCTGAAAGCTAAAAGCTCTTTGAGATGCCTTCAAACACAAATGCTCTGACTGCAGCACCGCGAGAAACTGCCACTGAAAACAAGACACACCGCCACCAGGGAAAAACAGGCTGTCTGAGCAGCGCTCTGGATCCACTGCTCTGTTGCTAGGTTTGAGGTTTTTCCTCACCAAACTATTTTTAACTACCAGCTCTGGTGCTCAGTTAAAAAGAAAAGAACTGTGGGAAATCGACACACCCAGAACATTTCCAACTGATCTGAAGTTTTTAATCATATTTGATGAAGAATGAATTAAGAGGCTCAAGAAATATGACCGCGCTTCAAACCTGACGCTGGATTCAACTTATTTTTTTCACGTTCTTTGTCAATATTTATTGCAGAGAGGGAAGAGGGGAGGGCTCAACATGCAAATCCTCATACTTCACATCTGATGCTGCTTGTTGTATGATATCAAAGAGCAAACTAGTCACCTCCTGGTGGTCGTATCCCTCCGCCACTCAGACTAGTTTCAGGTGACATCCCTGTTTATCCACAGTCAGAGAAAATATTAAATATCAACCATCTGTGTGAAGTTTTGTCATAAATACTGTGAAGTCTTGAGTAATGGCTAAAAGGTGCTTTCTAAGGTCACACTGAGCTTGACCTTTGACCTTTGACCTGTAATCAGTTCATCTTTGAGTCCACGAGAATGAGACAGACGAGCTAAAAACAAAATGGCTGCTGCTCTGACTGTCGCCGGTGTGGAGGAATATAAACATCAGGTTCACATGCTCATGTTATCCAGAACAGAGCTTGTGTTCATCTCTTCTCACAACCTGCACATGCTCGTTTCATCATGTACGGTTGATCACAGTTAATGTTTGGGATCTGGCTCATCTCTATCAGTCTAATCTGTCAGGTTCTTTTCTTTCCCTCTCTTTCTTTTCCCACCTTCTCTTTCTCCACCGTCTCTTTTTTTCTGTTGCTGTTGTTTCACCAACTGGACAAACACTCAAAGCAAACACAACACCAGACCTGAAACTTCCCTGAATGAGTGAACGGATAAGAGAGGTTCCCTGACTCTCTACATGTCTGTACATCAACACACAGTGTCACAGTATCTCTGATCTACACTTATGATCAAGAATCATAGTAATCATAAAAGCAGGAAACCAGCAGCATGAGCAGCAGGTCCAGACAGCTCCCACATTTCTATTCCTGCTGTGGTTTCTGAGAACCACACTGAACTGTCTGCAGTTCTTCTTTACACTGAGTCCTCAGAGTCTGGACTGGATCCTGGGTTTGGTCCTAATAAGCTCCACCCCCTGAGGAGTCCACAGGTGGGATCTTCAACCCGGAGACTGTAAAGATGATTCAGTCAATTCTACCTGTGACTTGATCACAGCTGTGACGATATTCAGTTCATCCCTCCCTCTGTGTGATATTGATTATTATTTATTATCCATCTGTGTCCTGCTTGTGATTTGTGAATGTGGTATTTATGTGCAGGTTAATGTTGGTTTAGTACATGTAGTATTTTGTATTGTTCGCTGTATTTATATTGTCAGCTAAAAAACATCTTACTGGAGACATCTGACAACAGTCTGATAACAGTCTGACAACAGTCTGATAACAGTCTGACAACAGTCTAACAATAGTCTGACAACAGTCTGATAACAGTCTGACAACAGTCTGATAACAGTCTAACAATAGTCTGACAACAGTCTGATAACAGTCTGACAACAGTCTGATAACAGTCTAACAACAGTCTGATAACAGTCTGACAACAGTCTGATAACAGTCTAACAACAGTCTGATAACAGTCTGTCAACAGTCTGATAACAGTCTGACAACAGTCTAACAATAGTCTGACAACAGTCTGATAACAGTCTAACAATAGTCTGACAACAGTCTGATAACAGTCTAACAACAGTCTGATAACAGTCTGTCAACAGTCTGATAACAGTCTAACAACAGTCTGATAACAGTCTGTCAACAGTCTGATAACAGTCTGACAACAGTCTGTCAACAGTCTGATAACAGTCTGACAACAGTCTAACAATAGTCTGATAACAGTCTGATAACAGTCTAACAACAGTCTGACAACAGTCTGACAACAGTCTAATAACTGTCTGATAACAGTCTAACAACAGTCTGACAACAGTCTGATAACAGTCTGTCAACAGTCTGACAACAGTCTGATAACTGACAAGTATGATAACAGTCTGTCAACTGTCTGACAACAGTCTTATAACAGTCTGATAACAGTCTTACAACAGTCTGATAACTGACAAGTATAACAGTTTGACAACAGTCTGATAACAGTCTGATAATAGTCTGACAACAGTCTGACAACAGTCTGATAACAGCCTGATAACAGTCTGATACCTGACACATATGATAACAGTCTGACAACAGTCTGATGACAGTCTGACAACTGACAAGTATGATAACAGTCTGACAACAGTCTGACAAGAGTCTGATAACTAACAACTATAATAACAGTCTGACAACAGTCTGACAACAGTATGACAAGTCTGTCAACAGTCTCATAACAGTCTGACAACAGTCTGACAAAGTCTGATAACAGTCTGATAACCGTCTGACAACAGTCTGATAAAAGTCTGATAACTGACAAATATGACAACAGTCTGACAACAGTCTGTCAACAGTCTGACAACAGTATGACAAGTCTGTCAACAGTCTGATAACAGTCTGACAACAGTCGGACACAGTCTGTCAACAGTCTGACAACAGTCTGATAACTGACAAATATGACAACAGTCTGACAACAGTATGACAAGTCTGTCAACAGTCTCATAACAGTCTGACAACAGTCTGACAAAGTCTGATAACAGTCTGATAACCGTCTGACAACAGTCTGATAAAAGTCTGATAACTGACAAGTATGATAACAGTCTGACAAAAGTCTGTCAACAGTCTGTCAACAGTCTGATAACAGTCTGACAACAGTCTGATAACAGTCTGACGACAGTCTGATAACAGTCTGATAACTAACAAGTATGATAACAGTCTGACAACAGTCTGACAGCAGTCTGATAACTGACAAGTATAATAACAGTCTGATAACAGTCTTACAACAGTCTGACAACAGTCACATAATTTTATCTCTGTAGAGACAAAGAGGAGAGTTACAGTGTTCACAACACACACTGGTCTACAGTCAGATGTAGATAGCTGTTGCTATGGAAAAGCTAATAGGGATCTTAATAAAACAAACAAACAACTGCATGTTTCCTGTCGTGATAAAAGACGTTACACTGAAATGAGAAAAGACGCGAACCAGGTTTACCTGAGCTAACTCACCCACACAACAAACCCTGAGAGTCTTGTTTAAGTCTTTAAGAGACAATGTTGTCATCTCTCAAACCAAAACCAAACAGCCCCCCATCATCAGAAACTGGAGATGAACACAGTCACTTCTTCTAGTATTCATGGTTCAGAATGAAGCAGCAGTGATTCTCCTGACTGAATTCAAACTGATGTTTTCATGACCAGAGGCACCAAACAGGTACCAGCAGGTCACTGATCAGATTATCTGAACATCACAGAGACACACAGAGATACAGAGAGACACACAGAGACACACAGCAGAGACACACAGAGACACACAGCAGAGACACAGAGACACACAGAGATACAGTAGAGACACACAGAGACACACACAGATACAGAGAGACACAGAGACACACATCAGAGACACACAGCAGAAACACAGAGAGACACACAGAGATACAGAGACAAACAGAGATACAGAGAGACACACAGAGGCACACAGAGACACAGAGAGACACACAGAGACACACATAGATGCAGAGAGACACAGAGATACAGAGAGACACACAGAGACACAAAGAGGCACAGAGAGACACACAGAGATGTAGAGAGACACACAGAGATACAGAGAGACACACAGAGATACAGAGAGACAAACAGAGACACACAGAGATACAGAGAGACACAGAGACACACAGCAGAGACACACAGAGATACACACAGATACAGAGAGACACAGAGACACACGGAGATACAGAGACACACAGAGATACAGAGAGACA
>NW_019175295.1:408440-450940 GCF_002260705.1 Seriola dumerili
TGTGTGAAGTCACTGCTGATCTGAGCCAAACACTTCCTGTTTCACAATAAAAGCTTCATCTGACAAACTCTGGAGGGAGGAGGAGTCACTGAGTCAGCTGCTGCCTGTTTGTTAAATAATGGACATAATATATATGTATATGTGTATATATATGTGTGTGTATATATATGTATATGTGTATATATGTGTATATAAATATATATATATATATATACGTATATATATATATATACATATATATACACATATATACACATATACATATATATACACACACATATATATACACATATACATATATATTATGTCCATTATTTAACAAACAGGCAGCAGCTGACTCAGTGACTCCTCCTCCCTCCAGAGTTTGTCAGATGAAGCTTTTATTGTGAAACAGGAAGTGTTTGGCTCAGATCAGCAGTGACTTCACACAGAGAACAAACCAGGAAACAGAGAAACCAGAAACCACAAACATTCAGTGTCAAGTTACAGAAACACAGAGGTCTAACAAAACTTCACCTCCAGTCTCCAACACACAGGTGAGTTCAGCACCAGACTCAGCTTTAGGAGAGGAGAGCGTTCAGGTGAGTCAGCTGTGACGCTGAGCAAGACAACAGGTAACAACATGCCCACCTGTAAACACTGTGATGTCAAAGCCTGGGATCTTTTTTTCAGCTGCATCTACATCACTTCACATCCAGGTGTCTGTTGGGACCCTGATCCATCCAGGGACCCAAGGTGTTCAACCCCTAAGCCACAGACTAACAGACCAGCTGTTCAGAAGAAGAGTTTAGTTTTGGGTCTTACCTGTAGAGGAGCAGACCGTCCCCTGAGTCTCTGAGGACAGAAGAGAAAAACACCAATCAACATTATTTATAGAATTCAATGATCACCTGATGATGTAAATGTCACACACTGCAGTTACAGTTCGTTCCAATGGAGCCACTGTCACAGAAAATAAACAGCACCAACATCCACCACCTGCTGTTTCCTCCACCACCCAACAAGCATCAGCAAACATGGTCCCAGTCCCAATGTTATGATGTCACAGTGAGGTTGACCTATGACCTACTGCATATAAAATATCATCACTCCATTTTATCTATACAGACATTTGAGTTAAACCGTGTCTTAATTAGTAAATGAATTTGTCAGTTACGGCCAAAACGTGTTTTGTGAGGTCACAGTGACCTTGACCTTTGACCTCACATTTCACTGTCACTGATGCAGAGGAATTAAAACTGTAAAGACCACTTCTGTAACCTCCACCATCTGACCCCTTTCCTCTGTCCACTCTGTGTTCAGTGTGATCTCTCAGCCACCCTGTCATCTTCCTTGTTCACGTCTGTCTTTCACTGACGACAGCACCGTCCCACCACAGGAACTCTTCAGTCCACAGAGCTTCATTCTGTGAGTCACAGGGTTTATGAGGAATATTCCTCTCAGTGATTCTGTAACAGAGAACACGTGGTGACGAGTCCTCAGCCTCACACTGAAGGTTCATAAAAACTCAGTGGTTCTTCTGAAGCAGCGGGAACATGTGGTCTGTCAGAGGAACCAGGATCCACATCAAACTAACCAACCAACATCTGTGTTCTCACACACACACACACACACACACACCTGTCTAAGGCATTACCTCACACTGATGCTGCTGACTCAGTCTATAGGCACAAAGAAGAGGAAGAGACAGTCGACACCTGAACCAATCAGAGCTTGTCACTAACGGCGCAGCAGGTTCAAAATCAGATTCTTCTCACAGATCAATGACATCATCTTTAAATCAGTTCAGGTTCATAACATTAGAACTCAAACACAGTCAGTAACTTCTGACTCTAGGCGTCTCTCAAACAAAACAATAATAAAAGACGCTGTTTGGTGATGTTATGAAATAGCGTGGGGTCATGGGAGTTGTTTTCCTCACCACCATTACTGTAAGCTCCTCCCGGTTTGGATTCCTTCAGTGTGAGTGGTTCAGGAAATCAAACAGCCCCTGTGATTATAACAAAAACACTGAATGAAGCAGCTTCACATTTAAAGTCAGAGTCTGAGCGACGCTGTACGGAGGACAGAGACTCAGGGAAGAGCTGGAGCTGAGACTGATGCTAACCTTTGTTCTGACTGTTTCTCTGATAACTTATGAACCAGACGTTCAGCAGGTTTTTACCAGCAGCTGAATGATCCACAGAGGTGTCCTCCTCTCCATAACAAACACACCAGAGGATTAAATCCAGGAGAAACACTGAATAAAGCATTTTGACGTTAAACATCAAGATTCAGCGACGCTCTTCAGAGACACAGGACAGGACGTCTCCAGCAGCTGGAGCTGAGCAGCTTGTTCCTCTAAGAACTTCAGATCCAGACGTCCCACGACTAAAATCATCTGCTTCAAACAACGAGCTGAAAACCACCGAGGTGGAAAAAGAGAATCTTAAACATGAGACTTAAAACTGGATAAAAGACAATGTTGATAGTTCTGGCAGGCACCACTGAAGTCCATCACCATGATTAAAGTCACAGATTTCTCTGGTTTGATGGAAACATTTGTGATGATGTAAGAACACAACTCAACAACATATAGAACAGAAGTCTGCAACCTTTACTATGAAAACAGCCACTTTTGTCTTCTCTCCCACAAATAAAAATCATCTGAAGCCGCAAAACCTATTCGACCCTTAAAATGAAGATAACACAGCGTTAAAGTTTTATAGATCATTTTACTACGTATAAAAGAACTATAGTTAATTGCATTTATGAAATTATAGAACTACAAAAAAACTGTTGATGTTTTATTGCTGTTTTACCTGTTATAACAAAGCAAAACACCAAACTCTTATGAACAGGAGAAACAAACACTGACATGTGTACGCCTACTTTTAAATAAAACAGATCTATGCAGGCCTATTGAGTCCTTCTTTTATTTGTGGAGGATTCAAAAAATAAAAAGTAACCCACTTTGAAATGAATAAAACATGTAACTGCAGCCTAAAAGCTTTAAGAAGAGTAAACATGAGAACAGGCCAGTTTTTTCCTCCGGGACTTTATCCATGGTTATCTTACCGGCGGTCCCAAACTCAAGATTAGCCTGTCGGCGGCAGGAAGAGCCGGTGGGCTGTAAACGTTGCTATGGAGACGATGACTATATTGATCTTATTTTATTTGTTTCAGAGCCACAGGGAGCCACTGCAGAAGGGCAGAGGAGTCGCGGACTGCCGACCCCGATATAGAACACAGGTCTAGTTGTTTTTAGACGTTTTAATAGTTACAGAACTTTAAAGATCTGCAACAACCGGTTTAACAGCTGAAGCTCAACCCCATCTGACTTCAGAGCAGGAGGAGAACCAGACTGGAGTCATGTGGTTTAACAAACCACAACACAAAAATACCTCAATTAAACCCAGAGACAAAGTTTTTCACTCCAAACCCACATGTGAAGAGTGAGGAGCAGTGTCAGGTCTGCACACATGATCTGAATCAGCAGCTCAAACAGGAAGTGGATCAGTCAGCAGAGAGCAGCCTGAGGCAGATTCTCTACATGACTTTTCTTGTCTAGAACATGAACCTGAACCACTGACGTTCTTCACCTCCAGGATCAGCCTCTTTCCTGACACACCCTCCCCTCTCTCAGCCTGATAATGCTTCTGTCAAGTCGATGTTCAGAGTCCAGACTGACTTTCACTCAAGTGTTGACATGATGAAACCACCTGACAGCTTCTGAAAGACTTCCTGTTACAGGCTGGTTCAGGTCAGGACTCCTCTGCGCCTGGAACTGCAGCCTGTCTCCTCAGATTATGAACACGAGCTGGATCCTGATCCTTACCCTGATCCTAAACCTGATCCTGACCCTGAACCTGATCCTGACCCTGATTCTAAACCTGATCCTGACCCTGATTCTAAAACTGATTCTGATCCTGATTCTAAACCTGATCCTGATCCTGATCCTAAACCTGATCCTGATCCTGACCCTGATCAAGATCCTGATTCTAAACCTGATCCTGATCCTGGTCCTGGTTCTCTCTGTGACATCACACAGACCTTCTCTGACAGTTCTCTGTGTGGTATACACCAGTACAGGCCTGCTGTTGGGGGGGTCAAAGGTTACAGATGACCTTCAGGCTAAGGTCATGTAAAGGTCAGTGGTCGAACTTCAGAGATCAAGGACAACTGTTGTTGTGAAAGTGGTGCACGGGAAACACCTGGTCAGACAGATGTTGCTCTCTTCCTGCTGCTGAGCCACTGAAGGGAGCCATTGTACAGTTTAAAGGAATGAACAAATGAATGAATGAATGAACGAATGAATGAATGAATTATGTAAACAAGATCAATATTAGTGCACAAAGGTTCTGTCTTATACAAACAACACAGAAGTGACCTCACAGGACTTCAGGTCAGTGTTCACAGCTCTGACTGCAGGGTGGTGCTGAAGAGGTTTGTAGTTCTGAACCACAGAGCGATGGTCAGACCTGGGGGGGAGGGGCCTCAGTCCGTCACCACGACAGTCCAAATATAATCTGAATCTCAATGTGACCAAGTGAACTATCCAAATCACAGCGGCTGCAGTTTATGTGATGAAGGTAAAATGTGTCTCATTGTTGTTCATTGTTAGCATTAGCATTGTTAGCACCATCAGTGTTGTGGAGCTACAGAGACGCTCTGACCTACCAATCATGTTCTCCAGACGCAGAGGAACATGATCCAACAACAATCACATCATCACCTTTTTATATTTTGTTCAGTGAAAATGAAAATGATCATTTCACCTGAACTCTGTCACACATTACCACAGTGTTTAACATAGTCACATATGACGACTTGGAACAGGTGAGCAGGTGTGAGCAGGTGAGGGCTGTTGTCAGCGTCTTGGAGATATGGTTATTTCCTGGAGACAGAACACACCAGTGAAACTCAGTTTGAATCAAACTCATAAAGACACCAGTAATAAACACCCGGTGTTCCTTTGGGCCAGTGGTTCTCCACTGGAGACACCTTACTGATGTAACGAGTGTGAACCCGCTGCTTCACCTTGTCTGGATTAGTCCCTGATCAGCTGCTCATTTACTCTCTGAGACACAAACCACTGCCCGTCTGTTGGACCTGCACATGTACAGTTGTATAAAGTTCTGTCTAGAACCCGCTGATGATGAGGTTCCACGCAGTAACAGTCGGTTCAGTCACTTCACTGGTGTGACCTGGAACAGAAACTGGTTCCACCGGCTCAGAACTGGTTCCTGCTGCAGACACCAACAGTCAGCTGAGCCGCTCATGCAGAAACACCTGCTCCTCCACGTTACAGCTCGTCTCCTCCGGACTCTGATCAGGACCGATCAATACTCACTCACTGATCATGGGCACAGATGATGTCAGAGCTGTGGGCGGAGCTCTGCACCTCCAAAATTTACAATGTTCCAAATCACACCACAAACACACAACGGCACAAAATGACTTTAACCCGCATGAGATGATGAGGTTTGTGTTTGTGTTTTCTACCGTAGCAACATGGTTACCATGACAACAGAAACCAACCAGGTGTGTTAGCTTTATCTGATCTGAGCTCATGAAGCATTTTCATTAAGACGACCACTTTTGTTTTTCTAATGGCGGGAAAAATGGAGGGAGCTGCAGACGCATGTTTGATGGGGGTTGTACTCAGTCTGTTAATCATATTTTATTTCCCAGAATAGTCCTGTCACTATGGACAGGTGCATAGAGGCATTTTGCGTAGGATACATTCATATCAGTGCATAACTACATCATTTAACAAACTGGACTGATCAATATTAATATTGATATTAGGAGATCACAAAGGTTACAAGATGTGACACCAGCTGTCACAGAGGACGTCATAGTCTATTTTGATGATTCACACGTATCCATTTATTCCATAACTAATAAATCAATATTACAAATAATGAATATTTCATCAGTTATTGATTAGATACACAGAGCTGGTCTGTTGTTTCCTGTTGAAATATTCACAGCTTCATCAGTCATGTGTGTTTTTATTGTTTGTTATATTTGTGGATTTAGAACATGTTTGATGTGTTTTTTGTTTTTTCCCTCCACTTTTACATAGATGGCTTCCTTGACTCCCCTTTCAAACCATCTGTCCTCCCTGTCCAAGATTTTGACATTGCTGTCTTCAAAGGAGTGTGCCTTTTCCTTTAGGTGGGAGTAGACAGCTGAGACAGGGCCTGAAGAGTTTGCCCTCCTGTGTTGGGCCATACGTTTGTTTAAAGGTTGTTTAGTTTCCCCAATATATAGGTCATTGCAATCCTCACTGCATTTGACCGCATATATCAGGTTGGAGTGGAGAGGCCATCGCTAAACAGGGGAGGGGGTCTGCGACACCATCTATCCCCCATCTACAATGTCGCCCTTTCATCGGTACCCAGGAGGGTCAACAACATAACCTCAGACGACTCTCAACGATCGTCATCCACCAGGGGCTCACCTGACCCTAACGACTGTCGTTCACAGGGGACAACAACAGGGTCACCTGACCCCTAACGACGCTCGTCCACATGAGACCACAACAATGGTCAGGTGAAACCAGTACTTTCACAGGTACTTTGGTGGACCCACCCACAAGAGGTTAAATACCTGGGTCCTTCTCCATTTTCTTGGTCAGACTAGTGCGGACTAGAGAGACCAATACGTGATGAACTGATGAAGCCGCTTGGATAAGAGGCGAAACGTCTTCCACAGACAAATACAAGTCCAGTTGCCTTCGATTTAATTTGAGAGAGAGATAACTATGACCTGGACGAATGAGAACATTCAAAGACAGTTTTTTGTTTTTGTATTTGGAACAAATTTCCTAAATGTTCATGTGTTTTGTCCTTAGGAGCCACTGTACATTAACAATATACAATATACAATATCCTAACCCTCACAAGGAACTTTTACATCGAGACGTTTAAAAACTTTCATGTTCACACTGAACTGAATAATCATGAGAGAGATGGATCAGGTCCAGGTAAAGTTTCCTCCTCAGGCTTGATGTTATGATCCAACAGGAAGTCAGTTTATCATGTGATAACTGTGTCAATAACCTGGTTGTTGTCACACTGAAAACTGAGTCCAACTGAGTGAATTTATTGATTCATATAAACTGAAGTGAACACACAGCTGAATGATCTGTGGCTGAAAAGTCACTCACTGGTTTTTAATTATAGTTGACTTTAAATAATTAACCTGGACAGCAGACTGTGTTGTAGTCATGATGATACCAGGCACTGACATATACTGTATATATGTATATATATATATATATACATATATATATATATGTGTGTGTGTGTGTGTATAGATATGCAGTATGTATATACATATATGGTTGAGTCTGACTCAACTGATCATAACTCTCTGAAGCTGAAGTCGAAAAGTAAAAGCGAAGAAATAAAAGATTAAAGATTAAGATTAAATTACATCAATCACACATTATTCCCCTCCTCAGCAGGATCCCTGTTAACACCCATTTTAAAGTGAACATTACTTCATTAGACTGTTACTGTGATGATTGTACCAATTCTAAAGCTCACTCTGACGTCACAAAGACTCACCTGGTACCACCTGAACAGAGCCCAGCAGAGCAGGTAGGCGGCCAGGCTGAACTTGGCGGTCCGGTATCTCTCCGGTAAACAGCTCAGGTACATGAGCAGCTCCGACCGTCCTCCGCTCGGCGGCTCTCCCCGGGACAACCCGCTGTTCTCCGACGCGGAGTCCGTGCTGCTGGCCGGGCTCTCCATGACCGCCCCCCCCCCCCCCCCCCCCCCCCCCCCCCGCCGCTGTCAGGTCCTGGTCCACACAAAGTTCCGTTCACCTAGAACCGGCTGGGACTGGAGTCAGAACTCAGCGCGGCAACACGGAGGTCTCCCATACTGTCCTCAACTGTCCTCTCACACACTGGCTGCTGCTGCTGCTGTGGGATGAAGGTGATGATGATGATGATGCCAGCTCCGAAGCGCGCCAAGTCTTAGAGTTAGTAATCACTCGCACGTCCAGGATTTAACTGAGCCCGGAAACCTCCAATGTAAACGACTTTAATTTTTCAAATTAAAAGTCCCAGGACGCCCCTTCAAAGTGTCTGCTGCTCTGCCCCCAGTGAACAGGTCAGTGAAGGCCTGCAGCGCCCCCTGGTGGCAGAGCCACGTGACACACTCACATAGTGACACACCCCCTTTATTTTAAATCAGTGAACTGTTTGTCAGTTGATGTTCTGACTGTTGTACTGACTGTTGTTCTGACTGTTATTCTGACTGTTATTCTGACTGTTCTGACTGTTGTACTGACTGTTGTTCTGACTGTTCTGACTGTTGTACTGACTGTTCTGACTGTTGTACTGACTGTTCTGACTTGTTCTGACTGTTGTACTGACTGTTGTACTGACTGTTCTGACTGTTGTACTGACTGTTGTACTGACTGTTGTACTGACTGTTCTGACTTGTTCTGACTGTTGTACTGACTGTTGTACTGACTGTTGTACTGACTGTTCTGACTGTTGTACTGACTGTTCTGACTGTTGTTCTGACTGTTGTGCAGAGGTGTTACACTGACAGGTGTTCCTCTTATCTGGAGTTTGACCTTTATTCAATTGTAAAATTTATTTCAAATAAAAACGTTTTAACTAGAAAATATGATTTAATTCAATCTTCCTTATTGACCTCCTTATTGAACTGTATGAATGACTGCACCTCTGCAGCTGAAGGCCGAGTCTTCATACACCCATGACACTTTTATGTATTATACAAGTTACTGAAACTGACAGTTTAAACAGAACTGGTTGTTATTATTGATCAGAGTGAGAAAAATCAATCAATCAATTTCCATGTTGCAGTGTGTTGTTTCATCTACTGAAGTGTCATAATGTGTCTTTGTGTTGTATCAGTATGGTATCATAGTATAACAGTATTATAGTATAATAGTATTATAGTATTATAGTATAACAGTATTATAGTATAATAGTATTATATTATTATAGTATAACAGTATAACAGTATAACAGTATTATAGTATTATAGTATAACAATATAACAGTATAATAGTATAATAGTATTATAGTATAACAGTATAATAGTATTATAGTATTATAGTATTATAGTATAACAGTATAATGGTATTATAGTATTACAGTATTACAGTATTATAGTATAACAGTATAATAGTATTATAGTATTATAGTATAACAGTATAACAGTATAATACTATTATAGTATAACAGTATAATAATAAACCTACTGTCACTGTGTAGGAATAATACACGCAGTAATTTAATCCATAACTGTACATGATCAATACAAAGGTTCAGACTGAAGAGACACAGACTTCAGCTGAGGTCGACTCTGTGTAGATCCTCTGTAGTGACATACACCACCTGAAACACACAGGTACACATCAGGACATTAGGTTATCTTAGAATAAAGATCATTTTCACACAGCTCATCTACACTGGGACGTACCTGTTGAGGTGTAAGGTCAGAGAGACAACAGAGAACAGACAAACAAACTATCTGGCTGACCTCTGATTAGCTGCTCTGACAGCCAATCAGAGGTCTTAGAGGACGGCATGCCACTGATCAGGCACATGAACAAAAAGCCATCGAAGGTCTGGAGAACACTGACTGATCCACACTGCTGATTAACAGAGCAACGACTCCTTCAGGTGCGTCCTTCTTCTCCTGAAGGCTCCAACAGGTGGATCCTTCACGGTCCAACATATCCCATGATTCATTGCTCTCCAGTGATGAAAATAACATGTCAGTAAACCACAGTGACAGAGAGTCTGAGGATCACACTGTTAAATGTCAGTACGGTGTTTCAGCTCAACAACGGTACAACTGCTAAAACCAAGAGACTGAAAACTAAAGTCATGTGTTGTCAAGGTTGCTAGGCAACAGGAGCCACGCTCTGACTGAGTCCTCTGGTTCCTGAACTGAGACACAGCTACAGTCCCTCTGCTCTTCATTGTTTCCTGACTCTTAGGTTTCATTCATCTTTTTAACCTCCAGATTCACCTGAGACCAACTGTCTCTGGTTTATGTAAGGCCAGAGGTGAGACCTGTCACTGAACATCTGTACTGAACATCTGCTTCACGGTCATCATGTCATCTGACCTAAGGAGCTGAGCTGACTGATTTCAGACTGATGAACAGTGACTCACACTCACCTGGTGGTGGGAGGGGTCGGGGTAGTCACAGACGTCCAGTGGGAAGACGGAGCGTATCAGCGTTTTCACCTCCTCAGGGTAAACATAGGTGGGCCGACACAGACTCCCCGCCTTCACCCCCACCTTATGAAACATCTGGAATAAAAGAGGAAGAGCTGAGGCAATATATGATGATTGATGAGTCATTCATCATTTCATCTATTCTTTCATCCGTCCAGAAATCCATTTTCTGCTGCTTCTCCAGGTCCCGGCTCTTTTCCCCAGCCACGTCCATGTGTTTTTGAAAGTGCTTCATAAATAAAGTTTTTATTGTTATTATTATTTCATCAATGTGCCAAACATACATGGTTAAAACTGTTACATGAACACAGACCAGTTTCCTCTGCAGGAGCCTGTACATCTTCCTCCGACGGGCGCGGTCACTCCTCAGTCTTTTGGCGGAGAGGATGAGTGATGCCATCCACACGGGAAGTCTGAGACAGGGCGGAGGTGGCCATCACAAGTCTAGTCAGGTGGATCTTTGCTATCGTTACTCCTGCATGACTAGCTGAGTATCAGGGATGAAGGAAACTGTATCTCACCCGAGGGAACAGCAGAGATCAACGTACTCGTCCATGAGCAGGTGACAGTAGAGATCTGAAGGTGTTCACGTCCTTCTTAATTCTGTCACATCAAAAACCATCACACAGTTGGTTCAGCTGCACAAAACACCTTCAGTCTCCTGAAGGTTTGCTTAAAATGTTCACGTAAGTATTTCAGGTTTTCCCTTATCTTAGTCTCATACCTTCAGGACTTAAACAAAAGACCTTAGTGACTAAAGTTCACCTGTTGAGGTTCCTGTCAAATCAACAGGATGAGATAATAGGTGTCACAAGTGCTAACGGCAGCAAATCGACTGTCTCCATGGAAACAGCAGAATTTTACTGCTGTAAAATCTCTTTCACTGCTGTAAACTTTGTAACTTTTTTCCTTAGCTGAGGAAACCTTTCAAGAGATGTTGTGCAACTCCCTCAGCTAAGGAGAAATTAAACCTTAAGTGTCAGACTTTAGTAAAAAACTGTGTTTTGTGCAAACGCCCAGGTCATGTGACCTGAGTCCACACCTTGTCCATGCAGTGACCTCACACTGCAGCACAGGTGAATATAGACTCAAAGTAACATCAGTCTCTTTGCTCCCTGCAGTTATGAAACAAGCTGCAACTAACAGTTAGTTTCATTATTGATTAATCAGTCAATAATCTTTTGATTAACTATGTGGTTATAAAAGGCCACTTTAAAATAATATCAAACACAGAAGCAGCACATCTTCACTCTGAGAATATTTGATATTTGTAATTAATAAAACAAAATTCACAAATGTTTCAGGGGAATTTCTGTCAGTGGACTCAGTAATTAATGGACTCACTGTTTCAGAGTTAATTACGATAATTAATTACATATATTAACAGGTTTTCAGGATCACTGTAAACTAACTGATGACGTCACGAGGCCTCAGAGTACAGTGTAACAACTTAAAGTCATCAACTGTGACAATCAGCTAACCTGCAGCGTAACATGACGTCAGCACGTAGGCTAAATGCTAATTAATAACACGTAATCAACATTAGCTCAGCTCTATCTTCTTCGCTGTTTTAGAGACATTAGTTTGAATAGAACTTCCTGTTGACTGTATTTTATAAGACGAAGAAGAGACTTAAATTCATCTAACGAATGATTGTCTCATTGAATAAATCAGGACAGTTATTAGCAAGTTTACATAACGGCTACTAACGATAATAACGTACAGCCTACCTGTGACCGAGGTGACGACGTCTGTGCCCCCGTGAAATGCCCCGCCCCCAGGTCACAGTGGGGGTGGAGTTAGCTGGGCTGGGGTCAGGTGTTGGTTAGTCGTAGCAGAGATAACTGGCTGTGGTCAGGCTGAGGCTGGTGAAGGACAGGTAAGCGACAGGTAAACAGTGAGGAACAGTAGCTTGTACAGCATCAGATCAACTCTCACATTCATCACTAATATTTTATCCTTTTTTAATCACGTAACCATGACAACCTGTAGTTGTACAGATCAAGTAACACTGACATGTTAAAGAATAAAGGTTATTTAACTTCATACATTATAAACTTAAACATGTTACTTATGTTCTATAAGAAAATCATATCCTGTTTAGAAATAATGCTATTAATAATTATGATAGTAAAGAAAAATACATACAAGTAATAAAATAATAAACAAACAAACAGAGAGAGAGAGAGAGAGAGAGAGAGAGAGAGAGAGAGAGAGAGAGAGGTTACAGAACATAAAGAGAAACAGTCTCAGGTAACAAATTATACAAGTTATTAAAAAGGGAAATAACATTTTTTGGATATAATTGACCTTTTTTAATTTTTAATAAAGAAACCTATTTTTTAAGTTGATTCCACGATGATTCATCATTAATGTTCAGTTATTAATGTGTCTTACCTGCTGCAGGTGAGTCATCACTGGAGTCACTACAGTGTGGAGGAGAGACAGTTTCAATACCTATGTACGTCATCCTGTGACTGTTGGACAGGTGATGCTTCATCTTCACCTGATGCGTCAATGATACGTCAATGATAAACCAATCATATGATGCACTGTAGGGATTTGAACTGACCCCCAGTCTGCTGCATTATGAATACTGTTATTAAGATGCTTTTTTCGAATAATATTTATTACTTTCATACTTGAGGTATTTTTTACTTTATTATTGCTACAGGAAATGTGATTATTGATTGATTATTGATCAGTCTGGGTCCTGGTCCTGGTCTACAGGATAAACTCACCTCATCACATCTCACACATTTAACCAGTGTGAAGATCCGATTTAAATCAAACTACGTAATAATATCATGTATATATATTTTCTACAATCATGACGTATATTTGTTAACACAACTCCTCAGGTTGATCAGTAACATCAGATTGCAGCATCACAGATCTAAAGTCAGAATGAAGACCTCTCCACTGCAGCTCAACAACCAAACACGAGGAGATTTCATGTCAACACCGACCACAATGCACTGACTGTTTAGAGTTTAAACTTTCAGTCTAAATTCTTAAAAAGATCCAACATTGTATCTCTGTTCTTTCTTTGAGACCTGATCAGACTGACGAAGGTCTGGATTCATGTACAGAACCAGGATGATGCAAAAACATCAGAACAAGGGAAATCGAACACCAGAGACTGATGGAGACGAGGGGGTGGGATTGAAGGGATATGGTCAAAATCATATGGACACTTATTCTGTCTTTTCTTGTTGAAACACGCACACGCACACACATAGGAAGTGTTTCCAGGGGACTCTGCCCAACTGTGACATTTGAAGTTAGAGGCATTGCATTAAAAGCCTGGTTCATCACTTCTTAGTGTCCCCTGGAAACACTTGCTGTGTGTTGAGTGTCTGCAGCTCGTGTTTTCTGAAGTTGCAGAATGTGGAGCTTCAGGGCCATCGTACTTACTGTTTAAACAGCATCAGTTACTGTTTACATTATATTAAATATAGATATTAAGTATGATGTTGAGAAACATTTTTCAGCTGCAGATCAATAAACTCATTCAGCTGTTCCTGGACCAGATGATAAGTTATAATCATAGATCATCCATTAACTCTGATAAATGAGTCGATTCCACTGAATAAATGTGAGTTTAACAGACTGACTCTACTGGATTAAAATGGAGGCTCTGCTCTTTATTTACCTGTTGCCATGGTGAATCATAATAACAAAACTCCATTGATTATGGTTTTTTTCTTCAGTCACCATGCAGAGAACGAACACGCTCAACAGCTGACTGAACGAACTCTGATCAGCTGTTCGATCTCAGAGTTCAGGTTCAGGTTCTGTTTCACTTTCTGGATCAGGTCCTTGGACTTCTCAAACAAGAACAAAAAATACTTTAAATCTTCTTTAATTCACTTCATACTATGTCAGTTCATGTCACATGGTCAATAACCTCAATAAATAATACTTCCTTTTTTATTTCAGAATAAAAGTCCAGCTACAGATGTTCAGTTCAGTGTGACCTGAGAACAGTTCAGTCAGTGTCGGTCACCCAGCAGCATCACCAGGGTGTGTAGGCCCGGTTCCTGGACCTGCTGGTCCTCACAGGATCTCAGTGGGACCCTGCTGGTCTCTGAGGGACCCTGCTGGTCTCAGTGGGACCCTGCTGGTCTTCAGTATGGCTTTCCTCCGATAGCAGTGAGCATCTCCCTCCTCTCTGCAGCAGTGGGCATGTCGGGCCTCACTCCGTTCCTCCTCCTCTCCAACATGATGTTGTGCTGAATGGAAACAAACACAAGAGGCTCGAAGGTCTTAGTTCTTCATGTGAAGTTATTCAGTTATTCAGATGAACATGTCATTGTTATGGCCTCACAGTTGAGACTGAATGAAAACTGAAAATTCCTGTTTTGTTTTGAGAACTGTACAAACTGTTTCCTTAAAACCCAGTGAAGCTTCTTCTGTGGATTATTTCATATCTAGATAAAAACTATTTAAACACATTTCACACATCTATGCATTATTATAAAATAAAATGATTTGCTGTATTTGTTCATAAATATTTTTCAAGTTAATACTTTTATGGCAGTTGTTCCAAAAGAAAACAAGGTGGTGCAGGTAACTGCAGTAACTCAGTGTCTTAGAGTAATGTTTGTAATCCGTCAGTGTGTGTGACAGCAACCACAGGATGGCATCATGCTGATGCTCCTCTGATGACTTCCTGTTGGAGAGCTGTGAAGTTCAGTTTACAGTAACAACAAACCTCTGTGCAATATCAGTAAAATATTAAATGACTCAGAACTGCACTATTTGAATTTAAGGTTAGGTCAGATCGACTACACTGAAAATACAAAATAAACCTCACTGCAACTAAAGTGACTTCACCTGTGATTTATCATTTGTTCATTTAATGAACAACGTTTTAAAACATAACCAATGATAATTAAGGGACATTTTGTGTCACAGTTGTCACTGTGTAAAGGACCTTGTGCTGATGTGACCTTTACATTAACATGAGACAAACATGTAAAATCATCATCATGTTATCATAACACAGCTCGTGTGAAACATATCTCCACCTCTGTTGTTCAGTTTCCACCAGTCTGCAGTAAATATCTTGTGAGTCATGACTTCACTGAAGTGACATTAAACCAGTGGAGAGCTGTTAATGGTTCTACCAAAGGAACCTTTAGGTGAGCACAGATAAGGACAGGTAAGTCTGTTCTCTACCAAAGGTTCCCTCTGTGGTGACGACTCTTCTGCAGATCAAAGTGTATTGCCACTCACTGCTTCTTCCTCACCCCCTTCTGCCCCTCACTGTGCAGCTGCCCTGATCAACCAGGGGCTGTTGCAGCGTCAGGGACAGGAAGCCTTGCTGTCTACCCAACATGAACAGGTGAGTTTAGACAAACCACAGGTACGGCTGCTGGTATCAAAGCTCAGGTCTGTGATGTTGTTCACGTTCATCCAGCTGCATGAACACGAAGAATCTATTCCCTGATATTTTTGTTTCCCAAAAACCACTCACCCAGTACTTCCTGCAGTCCTTATATCTCTGGAAATAAGCTGAACACATTCTCTTATCGTAGTTGGAGGCATCCAAACACTTATGGGAGGCATCACTCTCCTGAAACAGAGACGCAGGATTAGAGACGTTCCAGCAGCAGCAGATGTTTGACAGAGTGTGAAGGTGGGGATCTTACCTCCATGCACGGGTTACTGTCCTGATTCCGAAGTTTTTTGTGATTTTTATCCATTTGGATCTGAACAGACAGACAACATAAAGATGCTCAGTTTGTGCAGGCAGACACTTCTCCTGATTAGTTCATTTTAATATTTACAGAAGTCAGTCTCTATTGGCAGATATGTTGTTATGAAGGCAACATTCAACTGTGACGTATCCACACAACTAATCAGCTCCACGTTCTATAAATTCATGTTCACACACTTTTATTTGCTGATGTCAGTTTCACAATAAAGTGAATATCTGGTTGGACAAACCTAAACAATTGATGACACATGAAGTTACATGTATATTGAGCATCGATATTATAATGATGTATATTGTTAATAGATATTTGTTGGAAAACTGCAGCTAGCGTCCTGATAATAAAACACAGATTGATCGATCTGACTAATTTTGCTTTGCAGTAAAAATGAAAGCCTGAGGGGAACCATAGCAGCTGTGGATTTAAGGTGCCGACCAAGAACCAGAACATTCCTCATTGTCACGAATTCCTTGTCCCGTCTCTACTGTAATCCTTAACGTTAATTCAAACATATTGTATGTGTAGTTTGATGTTACTTGTCAGCAAACATACACACCAATACTGATGTATCTGTGATAACCACTATATCGATCAGGCTCTAATTTTGACAAGGGAAGTAATTTTTATTAAAATGTACAATTTTTAACTGCATTTCTGTGCACAAATTACAACATCACATCTATCACACAAATACAAACACTCTGCTGTGGGATAGTTTAGATTTATGGAAGACTTGTTTATGACAGGCCTCTACACATGTGCAGCTCATATGTAGAGAGAAAACACATCACATTATATTCAGCAAAAACATACACAGCTGCAGAATTATGTATATATAAAATTATGATACATCATATTTATAGTCCCTACTAGAAGTTATACTACACAAAGCCACAGGTCAGGTTCACACTTTATCCTATAAACACGTTGAGTTTTGATGTATTTATCCTTTAATTACCCTTTTGATTTTTATTGTAACTAATGTTGGTGTTTAAAGTGTATGCCGAATTTAACAGCTGCTCTTCCTTTATAGGAAAAACGTATTAATTAATAACGACGTGTGGTGTTCACTTTACAAATAAACACGTCTTACGTAAACTTTATGTTTTTCAACAGAGTTTGGTGACGCAGCCCCCCGACCCCCCTCCCTCCGGTGTATGTAACGTTACTACACTGTTGACCTTCACTGATTTCACCAAACGGAAAACGGGGAAACTTTGACCTCTCATTAAAACAGAAGGACTAGCTTCAGGGGTGGAGGGAGATACAGCAACACGACACCTACCTTTGACAAATGCCAGCTTTTCTCCAGGCTAATGAATGTGTGCATGCGCCTAGTCTCCTCACCAGTGAAGGTTACCCCGTTTTTAAAAAGACCGTGATAACCGACAGGCCTGTGCAGCTTCCTGCCTTCAAAGATGATGTTGACATCTATATCCCTTTAGCATGCTAGCAAAACTTTTGCTTCTAAACGCTAGCGGACAGCTTTATGCTACATGTAGCTAGCTAGTTAAGCTACACATGCCGTAAGACACAACCTCCCTGTCATGCTCAAGACAACTCCAGTCTCGCTGTTGCAACAGCGCACCAGGAAAATCACCCACACCGTCACCGACAACTGACAGCAGGGTCAGCCAATAGGAGCCTCTGAAAAGTTACGACGTTGACTGACAGCCCACCGAGCGAATAGCATTTCCTGGCCGACACGCTGCTCTTCCTATCGTTGTAAATCGGACTTAACCAACTTTAAACGATTGACAGTACATCTAGCAAGTCCAGAAATTGAGTTTTATTGAAAGGGACTGTAACCGACACTGGAGGGAAAGTGGCAGCGACTTACACAAATCAAAAAGGCACAAGGGGGCGGAACTTCGAATGGGCGTGGCTAAATCCTAGTGCGGTTGCATCGCAGCGCATACACAATGGCTGCTCGAAAGAGGGGAAAGCAAACAATTTTCAGGCCCGCCGCGTCTAGCAAAAAATATGAGAAAAAAATTATTAAAAATTCGGAAAATAGTTGAAAGTGAAGAAAAACTCAACAGAAAGGATGTTAAAGCGTCCGGGGTAAGTTTGATGTAAATTAAGTAAACGGTTACACAGTTCTTGAATTAAAATATCGGGGTTATTTAAATTATGAGAGAGGGGTGAGCTGGGGAAAAAGTTAGTGTTAATCAGTACCCAGTTTGGGACCACAGAGAAAACCAAGGGAGGTACAAGTACTGGAGAAAAAAATAAAATAAATTATGTCACTGGTGATATTAGTGTCACGGTGAGTGTCCACGAACATTAAAGAGCACGGGGATCCGCAGAATGAGGGAAAGTTGAGTAAAGTTGAACATAGCCTCCACACTGGCTTTATTTTTAATATAATAAGAGCAGCAGTGCGATGGACACCGACAGCAACAGACGCACTTGGTTTCAGCTGTAATGTCACTTTTCCTTCAGTCTGCATTCACATGGATCTGCCTGTTCACGGCTGCACACACTTCACCAGAGCGGTGTCAACATGTCCGGATCGATCCGAGCATCTCACTCCCCAAACTGCGAACCACGCAGCGGCCACACTCACACTCCGCCACGCTCTTTCACTTTTACTCCATACACTGTGTCGCATTGACATCCAGTGCAGGTATCGATCATGCTGATGTCAGTCAGAGGCTGATCAACAACAATTATTACTTGTCAATAAAGCAGCAAAATGGAGGCGGAACTTCAGGCAAACTAATTAGGCAGAGATTCAGATTTTCTTCTGCAGCTTCTTTTAACACCTGAAGTCAATGTGGTCTAAGTGTGGTTCTAAGTGTGATCCTCTGTGTCATCCTCAGTGTGGTTCTAAATCTGGTTCTCAGTTTGATCCTCAGTCTGGTTCTTGGTTCTCAGTGTGGTTGTAGAGGTCTGTCCTGTCAGAGCTGAGTGTTAAACAGGCTGCAGATCACTGGCTCCTTGTTGTTGTTGTCTTTGATTTGTTGTTGTAGATTTATTGTTGATTTGTTGTTGGTTTGTTGTTATTGTTGTTGTTGCACAGCTGAAGTCTGTGTGTTTGTGTCATGGTTCCCGCTGCTGTTGAAGTGTGTTGTCAGTGTTGGTTCCAGTCTCTGTTGACACCTGTCCTGCACCAGAAACCTACGGGTCTGAGGTTGTCTTGGTCTGAGGTTGTCTTGGTCTGAGGCGGTCTTGGTCTGAAGCTGCTGTGTCTCATACAGACCAGTGATATCTGTCACACTTCAGACTTGTTGTTGTTGTTGTTGTTGTTCTGTGTAAACTCTGCTTTATGTCCTGAGACGGTGTGACTGCAGCTGAGACCAGGACCTGGTTCCACAGAGACAGTTTCTGTCTCAGATAGAGGGTTATAGTTCTGACTGTGTCTCAGATAGAGGGTTATGGTTCTGACTGTGTCTCAGATAGAACAGTCAGACTTCAGAGAGACTGAGTCTGAATTCATCTGTTACACAAAGCAGTTTAGTATCCCGGACTGTGGTACAATGAATTCTGGGTAATTAAGACTTTCTTGCAAATAAAAAATGGCAGACTGAGCAACCGCTCAACTCTATTTACCTCAGCAGAAAGTTTTTGTGTTTAACAAGAGTTGAACAGCTGCAAGGATGTTTTACTTTGGAAATTCAGGGAAGAGTGAAACAATGAAAAAATTCGGATTTGGGAAAAAAATGGCTACCGTCTCTGAAAGCTCTTTCCCTTCTCTTCACCCTCTCCATAACAACGTTAGCAAACCACAAATTATAAGCCATGTTTTCCTGTTTCTTGTTGTTGGGTGCTGCTGGACAATTCAGGTGTCATTGATTGTTACCATGGTAACACTGGTCTTAGACCTGAGTTAGTCTGGGGGTAAGGTGTCTAATGTTTCTGTCAGTCTGTATTATCATCAGACTGATCTGGACCAGCACACAGACCAGTCTGACCAGTCTCTGTCAAACTGGTCCCAGACTTTATTCTTTTATTTGAAATATAAAGCTGCTGTTGTGAACAATGGTTTTATAAAAGATCTATTTTTGTCTGACATTAACATTAACTATGGTGTTGTAACATTGAGTTATCATGCACTTTTATTTTGAAGGAATATTAACAAAATAATTGGAATTAGAAACATGTAATTCTTGTTTCTATTTCTATTGATAAATGTGTTTATCCAGTAGCTAAAGTCAAGACAAGAAGCAAATGGAAGTGAGTAACTAGATACAGACTAGATAGTGTATTATCATTATTAATATTGTTTTTTAAATTATATAAAAATCAGAAACTTTTTACCAAAACAAATCATGAATCATAAAAAGCTCATTCATGTGTTAAAATCAAATTAAATCAAATTAAATCAAATCCAATCAAGGGTTAGTAATGAGAATAAAATAGTTTTTGCTAAAGAATATGTAAGTTTCTTTTATTGATGTGAAAAAGTTCAGCTCTTTAGAATTTCAAGCTCTAATAAGTCTTAATTATTATAAAGTAATTACTAATTATTAGTTTAGTTATTTGTAGTAATTGAGGTAATTTCTGTTAGAAATGTAGGAATCAGTGCAGACACGAGTGACTCTGATAACTTCATTTCAACAGCAGAAAGACTCAAAGACTGATTCCTCTGACTGTTTTCATCTGTCAGGTTACAGGAAATTCTAATAATAAATTTAATTAAAGTAATAGAAAAATATCAGACTGTACGTGGTGTCAGCTGCACAGAGACTTCAAACTTATTACCAATAAAGATAAATGAGTATTTTTAATTTGACAGAAGAATGATTACAGATCATAAATTTCTGCTCACTGATAATTCCCCATGTGTGATTTTTTAAAAACCTTTTAGTGTGAATTTTCAATATTAATATAATCAGAGTGGATGATTTATTAATCTATATTCAGCCCAGTTTTGTGTTTTATTACAATAAATGTTTGTTTTAAAATGTAAAAGCTAAAACTCTATAGATTTCTTTATTTGAAATACACAATTAAATAATTCCAGCTGATTTATTGGAATTCTTTGTCCATATGTGGAAACTACAGATTTAGCAGAGTTAGTGGACTGAGACTGAACCAGGCTGACACCGACTCCTCAGGCTGGCTGTTCGTTTTCATGTCACAGCTTCTGTGTTCACACAATTCATACGTTATTATGAATCTATAACAACCTGCTGACGCTGAGTTAGACCATTTTATTTCTAAAATCAACAGGTTTTTCTCTTTTCTCTGGAACTCGTAGTTTTTTAGGCCTCACTGAGCTGAACGTGTAAAACTTGTTTTTTAGTCAAACCATTATTATTTATGGATTATTTTAACTTTAACAAACACAAGAGGAAACATGATGTGCTGTTTATCACAGACTATTTAGCGTCTGTAGTTTGGACATTTATTCTGAAGTTTTAAATATCATCTGTGTTGTTCCTGGTCTGAACTGTTATAATTTTATTAACCAAGTAAAGACAGAGCAAAACTATTTACACTAAAAAACTTTACTCAATTATAAAATGAAATTCTGAATGTGACACAGCTACAACAGTCACTAAAAACAACAGAATCTACCACATGACTGATGAGACATGATGCTTTCTACTGTCACGTAAAAGTTTATTGTTAAATCTATTCAAATGTTCAAGACTGTCAAAATGACATAAAAACTTTATGTGCATTTAACAAACGCTCATCCCTTGTGAGGTGGACATGATTTTTTTTATGCTAAGTCAATGATTTTTTAGTTAATTTTACTTTAATTTATAAAGCTGATACAGTTCTAATTTTATGTTATTAAAACAAAAATTATTTGACTGAAATTTTTGTGTCAAAATGACAAACATCTCAAGGCAGCCGCGGGTCATGTATCACATGTTCTCAACTTTCACGTTACTGTACTGGAAAGTTTTTGTGCAATGAATCTTTGAGTGAGTGAATTGGGATTCAGCTGAGTGATGAAAAGGTTTATGTTCATTTGACTTTAAACTCCCAACATATGATGTTGTTTGTACATGAAAACACTAAGTTATGACACATTCATTTATTTGTGTTGACTAAACATAGTTCAGTAACCTCATAATTTTAAGTCATATAACATGTAAACTTTCTGTTGATATAACATATAATTAAATGTTTAATTAAATCAAATGTAATTTGTAAACAAATTACTTTGTTGTGTGATTAAAAAGGTCATGTTGAAGTGACATAAATTTCCAGTCAGACGAGGGTCAGGTGACTCATTTATTTTGTGTCAGGTGAACTGATAACTTTCATGTTACTGTACAAAACTAAAGTTTTGAGTGCAGCTGTTTCCAATAAACATTTAAGTTGAGTGAGTGAACTGAGATTTACAGTGTGAGACCTGCTCGTTTACATATGTTTGTTTTTGTGTACAGTACATGATGCTGGTTTGATCATGTGTTGATGCACAGTGAGCACCTTGTCCTGTTGACTCTTTGGTCCTGGTCTTCGTCTGTCCCTCATCAGTCCAGTCGACTCTGGTGTTTCAGGAGAGTGTTGGTTTCTCCAGCTGCTGCAGGGAAATCCTCCTCTGAACGTCTTCCTCTGATTCTGTCCTTTGTCCTGATTCTGTCCTCTGATTCCATCCTCTGATTTTGTCCTCTGTCCTGATTCCATCCTCTGATTTTGTCCTCTGTCCTGATTCCATCCTCTGATTTTGTCCTCTGATCCTGTCCTCTGTCGCCTGATCCTGTTGTGATTCTGTCCTCTGATTCCGTCCTCTGATTTTGTCCTCTGTCGTCTGATTCTGTCCTCTGTCCTGATTCCGTCCTCTGATTTTGTCCTCTGTCATCTGATTCTGTCCTCTGTCATCTGATTCTGTCGTCTGATTCTGTCCTGATTTTGTCCTCTGATTCTTTCCTCTGTCCTCTTATTCCGTCCTCTGATTCTGTCCTCTGTCCTGATTCTGTCCTCTGATCCTGTCTTCTGTCCTCTTATTCCGTCCTCTGTCCTGATTCTGTCCTCTGATTCTGTCGTCTGATTCTATCCTCTGATTCTGTGGTTTGACTCTGTCCTGATTCTGTCCTCTGATTCTGTCCTCTGATTCTTTCCTCTGTCCTCTTATTCCGTCCTCTGATTCTGTCCTCTGTCCTCTTATTCCGTCCTCTGATTCTGTCCTGTGATTCTGTCCTCTGATTCTGTTGTTTGACTCTGTCCTGATTCTGTCCTCTGATTCTGTCGTCTGATTCTATCCTCTGATTCTGTGGTTTGACTCTGTCCTGATTCTGTCCTCTGATTCTGTCGTCTGATTCTGTCATCTAATTCTGTCCTCTGTCCTGATTTTGTCCTCTGATTCTGTCCTCTGATCCTGTCCTCTGTCCTCTTATTCCGTCTTCTGTCCTGATTCTGTCTTCTTATTCCGTCCTTGGATTCTGTCCTCTGTCCTGATTCTGTCCTCTGATTCTGTCGTCTGATTCTGTCGTCCGATTCTGCCATTCTGTCATCTGATTCTGTCCTGATTCTGTCCTCTGATTCTGTCCTCTGATTCTGTCCTCTGTCCTGATTCTGTCCTCTGATTCTGTCATCTGATCCTGTCCTCTGATTCTGTCATTATGTCGTCTGATTCTGTCCTGATACTGTCCTCTGATTCTTTCCTCTGTCCTCTGATTCTGTCCTCTGTCTCTGTCCTGATTCTGTCCTCTGAGTCTGTCATCTGATTCTGTCATCTGATTCCGTCCTCTTATTCCGTCCTCTGATTCTGTCCTCTTATTCCGTCCCCTGATTCTATCGTCTGATTCTGTCCTCTGTCCTCTTATTCTGTCCTCTGATTATGTCCTTTGTCCTGATTCTGTCCACTGATCCTGTCCTCTGATTCTGTCGTTCGATTCTGTCGTCTGATTCTGTCGTCCGATTCTGTCATTCTGTCATCTGATTCTGTCCTGATTCTGTCCTCTGATTCTGTCCTCTGTCCTCTGATTCTGTTCTCTGTCCTGATTCTGTCGTCTGATCCTGTCGTCTGATTCTGTCCTGATACTGTCCTCCGATTATTTCCTCTGTCCTCNCTGTCCTGATTTTGTCCTCTGATTCTGTCCTCTGATCCTGTCCTCTGTCCTCTTATTCCGTCTTCTGTCCTGATTCTGTCTTCTTATTCCGTCCTTGGATTCTGTCCTCTGTCCTGATTCTGTCCTCTGATTCTGTCGTCTGATTCTGTCGTCCGATTCTGCCATTCTGTCATCTGATTCTGTCCTGATTCTGTCCTCTGATTCTGTCCTCTGATTCTGTCCTCTGTCCTGATTCTGTCCTCTGATTCTGTCATCTGATCCTGTCCTCTGATTCTGTCATTATGTCGTCTGATTCTGTCCTGATACTGTCCTCTGATTCTTTCCTCTGTCCTCTGATTCTGTCCTCTGTCTCTGTCCTGATTCTGTCCTCTGAGTCTGTCGTCCGATTCTGTCATTCTGTCCTCTGATTCTGTCCTCTGTCCTCTGATTCTGTCCTCTGTCCTCTGATTCTGTCCTCTGTCCTCTGATTCTGTCCTCTGTCCTCTGATTCTGTCCTCTGTCCTCTGATTCTGTCCTCTGTCCTCTGATTCTGTCCTCTGTCCTCTGATTCTGTCCTCTGTCCTCTGATTCTGTCCTCTGTCCTCTGATTCTGTCCTCTGTCCTCTGATTCTGTCCTCTGTCCTCTGATTCTGTCCTCTGTCCTCTGATTCTGTCCTCTGTCCTCTGATTCTGTCCTGATTCTGTCCTCTGATTCTGTCCTCTGTCCTCTGATTCTGTTCTCTGTCCTGATTCTGTCGTCTGATCCTGTCGTCTGATTCTGTCCTGATACTGTCCTCCGATTATTTCCTCTGTCCTCTGTCTCTGTCCTGATTCTGTCCTCTGAGTCTGTCGTCTGATTCTGTCATCTGATTCCGTCCTCTTATTCCGTCCTCTGATTCTGTCGTCTGATTCTTTCCTGATTCTGTCCTCTTATTCTGTCGTCTGATTCTGTCGTCTGATTCCGTCCTCTTATTCTGTCGTCTGATTTTGTCATCTAATTCTGTCCTCTGTCCATATTCTGTCCTCTGATTCTGTCATTTTGTGCTCTGATTCTGTCCTCTGTCCTTTTATTCCGTCCTCTGATTCTGTCCTCTGATTCTGTTGTCTGATTTTGTCCTGATTCTGTCCTCTGTCCTGATTCTGTCCTCTGATCCTGTCCTCTGATTCTGTCCTCTGATTCTTTCCTCTGTCCTTTTATTCCGTCCTCTGATTCTGTCCTCTGATTCTGTTGTCTGATTTTGTCCTGATTCTGTCCTCTGTCCTGATTCTGTCCTCTGATCCTGTCCTCTGATTCTGTCCTCTGATTCTTTCCTCTGTCCTCTGATTTTGTCCTCTGTCGTCTGATCCTGTCCTCTGATTCTGTCATTCTGTCCTCTGATTCTTTCCTCTGTCCTTTTATTCCGTCCTCTGATTCTGTCCTCTGATTCTGTTGTCTGATTTTGTCCTGATTCTGTCCTCTGTCCTGATTCTGTCCTGTGATTCTGTCCTCTGATCCTGTCCTCTGTCCTCTGATTCTGTCGTCTAATTCTGTCTTTCTGTCATCTGATTCTGTCTTCTGATTCTGTCCTCTGTCCTGATCCTGTCCTCTGATTCTGTCATTCTGTCCTCTGATTCTTTCCTCTGTCCTCTGATTCTGTCCTCTGTCCTGATTCTGTCGTCTGATTCTGTCCTGATTCTTTTCTAATTCTGTCCTCTGATTCTGTCCTCTTATTCCGTCCTCTGATTCTGTCGTCTGATTCTTTCCTGATTCTGTCCTCTTATTCTGTCCCGATTCTGTCCTCTTATTCCGTCCTCTTATTCTGTTGCCTGATTCTGTCGTCTAATTCTGTCCTCTGTCCTGATTCTGTCGTCTGATTCTGTCATTCTGTTCTCTGATTCTGTCCTGATTCTGTCCTCTGTCCTGATTCTGTCATTCTGTCCTCTGATTCTTTTCTCTGTCCTCTGATTCTGTCCTCTGTCCTGATTCTGTCCTCTGATCCTGTCCTCTGATTCTGTCGTCTGATTCTGTCATTCTGTCATCTGATTCTGTCCTGATTCTGTCTTCTGATTCTGTCCTCTGTTGTCTGATCCTGTCCTCTGATTCTTTCCTCTGTCCTCTGATTCTGTCCTCTGTCCTGATTCTGTCCTCTGAGTCTGTCGTCTGATTCTGTCGTCTGATTCCGTCCTCTGATTCTGTCCTCCTATGCTGTCCTCTGAATCTGTTGTCTGATTCTTTCCTGATTCTGTGCTCTTATTTCGTCCTCTGATTCTGTCCTCTTATTGCGTCCTCTTATTCTCTCGTCTCATTCTGTCCTCTGTCCTGATTCTGTCGTCTGATTCTGTCATTCTGTCCTCGGATTATGTCCTGATTCTGTCCTCTGTCCTGATTCTGTCATTCTGTCCTCTGATTCTTTTCTCTGTTGTCTTATCCTGTCCTCTGATTCTGTCATTCTGTCCTCTGATTCTGTCCTGATCTTGTCCTCTGTTCTGATCCTGTCCTCTGATTCTGTCATTCTGTCCTCTGATTCTTTCCTCTGTCCTCTTATTCCATCCTCTGATTCTGTCCTCTGATTCTGTCGTCTGATTCTGTCCTCTGATTCTGTCGTCTGATTCTGTCCTGATTCTGTCCTCTGATTCTGTTGTTTGATTCTGTCCTCTTATTCTGTCCTCTTATTCCGTCCTCTGATTCTGTCGTCTAATTCTGTCCTCTGTCCTGATTCTGTCGTCTGATTCTGTCATTCTGTCCTGATTCTGTCCTCTGCTTCTGTCATCTGATTATGTACTCTGCCCTGATCCTGTCCTCTGATTCTGTTGTCTGATTCTGTCTTATGATTCCGTCCTCTGATTCTGTCGTCTGATTCTGTCCTCTGTCCTCTTATTCCGTCCTCTGATTCTGTCCTGATTCAGTTGTCTGATTCTGTCCTCTGTCCTGATTCCGTCCTCTGATTCTGTCGTCTAACTCTGTCCTCTGTCCTGATTCTGTCCTCTGATTCTGTCCTCTGTCCTGATTCCGTCCTCTGATTCTGTCGTCTAACTCTGTCCTCTGTCCTGATTCTGTCCTCTGATTCTGTCCTCTGTCCTGATTCCGTCCTCTGATTCTGTCGTCTAACTCTGTCCTCTGTCCTGATTCTGTCGTCTGATTCTGTCCTCTGGCCTCTTATTCCGTCCTTTGATTCCGTCCTCTGATTCCATCGTCTGATTCTGTCGTCTGATTCTGTTGTCTGATTCTGTCCTCTGTCCTGATTCCGTCCTCTGATTCTGTCCTGATTCAGTTGTCTGATTCTGTCGTCTGATTCTGTCCTCTGATCCTGTCCTCTGTCCTGATTCTGTCCTCTGATCCAGTTGTCTGATTCTGTCCTCTGTCCTGATTCTGTCCTCTGATTCAGTTGTCTGTTTCTGTCCTCTGTCCTGATTCTGTCCTCTGATTCAGTCGTCTGATTCTGTCCTCTGATTCTGTCCTCTGTAGACTCACACATCTAGGATGATGAAAACATCAGCAGCAGCCAATAACCTGTACTATCAATCAATCAATCAATCAATCAAATAGTGAATACATATAAAAGACTTCACGTCTTACATCATAACATGTAGAATAAAATCTTTTCAGTTCATCAAATCTAAAAACATTTAAATGAATGTTGAAAGTCAATTAAGTATTGTTCTTAGTTCAGACCTTCATCCACCTTTTAATGTCTGGACTAGAGTTGTAGATGAGTGGCAGGAAGCTCCTCCCACTATGACATCACAGCAGGCTTGTTGTTTTGATGACCAGCAGCGGCTTGACTTTATTAGAATGATTAATTATCTGTTTGTTTGGCCTGAAAAATAGTTTGATCGCCTGTTTCTTATATCTAAGGACCTGTTCACACCTGGTCACACCTGTTCACACCCAATCACATCTGTTCAGAGATCTGACCACTCAGACCACATTCAGAGGTGGTCTGGACCATGTGGCCACACTGAAGGACCGCCCACTCTACTGACTGATTGGTCCCAGTCTCAGTGTTTCACATGCATTGATTTATGATGTCACCATGAACCACCACATATTGATCTTCTATATTCTTTTACTATTTCACACAACCACACAGTTCGCTCTCTGCAAACAGAGATGATTCACGTGTCACATGGTCATTCTGCTGCCAGGTGTGGACTTATGAGCTGTTCACCTGTGGTTGGATTACCTGTGTTCACGGCAGGTCTGAGCATCAGAGCTTCCCTCAGAGGTCCAGTCCTGCTGCTGTTGGACAGACAGTTTGTCTTTGACACAGATGAAGACGTGTTCAGTGAACTCTGAAGTAGAGAAGGTAGAAGTGTTCTGGGAGGTCAGCTGAGACATAGCTCTTGTGAATGCAGCTTGACAGTGAGTCATGCTGGTTTAATATGTGTTAACTAATATTGTAATATCATATTGATCAGGAGGGTTGTTGATGAATGAAACAGCATCGTCTTCAGAAACAGTGAAAACATGTTCCTGAGTGAGATGAGCTGAGCTCCTCAAGTACAAACCAACAGCGATCACAGACTTTCTGCATGATCAGTTTTACTGTGCATTAAAAGAATTGAACCATATGATTTAAATGACTTTCATTTTAAGATGCTTCAAAGACTTCATGTACTGAAGTAAGAACAGTCTCCTCTCAGATGGGGGCGGAGACTAAGACTGACTGGTTCATTTTTAACTGAGATCACCACAGACAGACAAGTCCAGCTAATGTCATGAACTTCTTTTGGTGATCATGTGACCTATGAAGCTCTGGACATTGAGGTGCTGTATGAATGCAGCCAGTTATTACTTCCACCTGCTCTCAGATGTTTGACCTCTGTCAGTCACCTGACAGCTGCAGCTCCTACCTGTCCAGGTGCAGCTGCTACAATACTGTAACGCCAGCGACCCTCACTCCTGCACACGATGTTTACACACTAATAATTAATACAACAGCAAATGTGTTTTGTTTTTCTTACATAAACATATTAGTCACTAAATGATGATACCAACATGTTAATGTTCACTGACAGAATTAAAGGGCCAGTGTGTAGGATTTAGAGAGATCATGGAATATAATATACTGTATATATATAAAAGAATGTAATCAGCTCAGAATGATGCTCCATATCTACAGCAGGTCCTCGTGTTTCTACAGGAGCCCAGAGCAGACAAACAAACTCTGGCTCTAGAGACCAGCTCTGTGTTTTACCTGAAGGCCACTGTAGGTTCTCACTCTAGGAGAGGGAGGGGTGAGGAGGGGAGGGGTGTTCAGTTGGTTGCAATCTGCAGCTTCACCACTAGATGTCACTAGATCCTCCACGCAGGTCCTGTAAGGAACAACAGAATATAAAGGACCTGAAATGAGAAGAAAGTGATAAAAGTCACCAGATATAGAATAACATGTTAATTAGACTTTAAACTAATGATTCTGAGATTAAAGTTTGTGGCTCTAATCCTCTTAGTTTATTAATCATGAGATAAAAAAGGAAAAATAATTATTCTGCACTAATGAGAATTTTGAACATGTATTACAAACATATTATTAACTTTTAATATTTGGATGAGGTCCAGTGTTGTACAGGTTATTGTGTTGTTGTGTCTCTGCATCATATATGTTGAGCTGAATATCAGTGTTTGCTGCTGCATTAATGACGTTTCCTGCATGAATAGCGTGAGCTGATCATTCTGATGATGTCAGCAGTAAACATCCAGGATCATCAGATGAAGTTGAACCTCAGACCTCAGATCAACCGCTCACATGATCCTCTCTCTCTGTGTCCTGCAGGCCTCTGAGTCCGGGCGGTGTTGAGCACATAAAACTGGATAGAATAATTGCATCAGTACTAGTTGGGCTCTGCGCCCCTGTCCATGTAGCTGGTCTGCCTTAGGGTGCCATGGCCACAGGAACCCAGGGCCACCGTGACCACATCTTGGAGAAAGCCAAGCTCACGCCACCCACGGGGAGGCGCAGGAGAGCCGAGGGGAAGCCCAAGAAGAACTTCCCCTGCCAGGAGTGTCAGAAAGCTTTCAACAGTCTGGAGAAGTTGAAGGTGCACTCGTACTCTCACACAGGAGAAAGACCATACCGCTGCTCCCACCCCGACTGCACCAAGGCGTTCGTCTCCAAATACAAGCTGCTAAGGTACAGAGGCTGCGCCATGTTGCTTTTCTTTACTGTAACATAGTGTGAAGTAGTCGCAGTGATGTGTTGATGTGTTTGTGTGTCTGTGTAAAGCATGCTACTTAACCATAATTATTCTGCTCATAGAATGTGTCTGTGTTCAAAGGCATATGGCAACTCACTCGCCGGAAAAAAACCACAAGTGTTCATACTGTGAGAAAATGTTCCACCGCAAGGATCACTTAAAGAACCACCTGCACACTCACGACCCGTACAAGGAGGCCTTCACCTGTCAGGAGTGCGGCAAGAGCTACAACACCAAGCTGGGCTTCAAACGCCACCTCGCCCTCCACGCCGCCAACAGCGGAGACCTCACCTGCCAGGTGTGCCTGCAGCCGTTCCCCAGCACCGGGGTTCTTCTCGAGCACCTCAAAACGCACGCTGGCAAGTCCTCAGGCGGGACCAAAGAGAAGAAGCATCGCTGCGAGCACTGCGAGCGCCGATTTTACACCCGGAAGGATGTGCGACGCCACATGGTGGTGCACACTGGACGCAAGGACTTCCTGTGTCAGTACTGTGCCCAGCGCTTCGGCAGGAAGGACCACCTGACACGTCACATGAAGAAGAGCCACCCCCAGGAGCTGCTGAGGGTAAAAACTGAGCCAGCTGATTCGCTGGAGCCCATTGTCTACGACCTGGCGTCCGGGGGCATCAAGGGCGAGCTCCCGGGGATGCTGACGCCGAGGCCACACCAGCTCAACATGTACACAGGCCCCGTCCTGGACACAGAGCCCTTCCCCCCCCACACACACCCCTTCTCTCTGAAGTACCCACTGGGCTCCAACTTTACCTCATACAGCGCCTCCTCTGCGGAGCGGGAGCACCACCTAAAGGGAGAACTGGAGACCTACCTGATGGAGCTGCAGAGCAGCATGCCCTCCTCCTCCTCTGCTGCCCCAGAACCACAGCTCTCCTCCTCCAAACTGGAGCTGGAGCCTCAGGTGGGGGGGCTGGAGGGGGCGAGCGAGGACGTGTCCCTGTCCAAAATGTCCACGGCGGCGGCAGCCGCTGCGGGCGACTCTCTGGCCTCGTCCTCCTCTCTGATGGACTTCTCACAGCTTTTCAACTTCCTTCCGCTCAACGGGCCCCCATACAACCAGGCGGGGGGCAGCGGGGGGCAGGGTGTCGCCTACCCACCCGCCGAAGAGCCCGCACCTCTCGTCCAGCTGCCCCCCCAGTCCTCTGAGGGCCCGGAGGCTGCAGAGAGTCCACTACAGGGGCTCCCCTTCATATCCAACCTGAGCACCCCCACCACACTGCCCCGCTTCCACCAAGCCTTTCAGTGATCCAGTATGTACTGCCCCCCGCACACTGCACTCTAATACACACACACACACACACACACATACACACACACTTCTTTTCATGAAGTTGATAAATCGTAGATTCAGAGAGAAAATCGTCTCCTGTTGATCAGCTGATCTGACATCAGAGGAAGTGATGAGGCTTCAGTTCACACACACATCTGTAACAGCAGGAAGCACACACACACACACACACACACACACACACACACACACACACAGTGGTTTGACCTTCTTTAGAGTCGGTGACCTCGTGACCTTGTGACCCTAGATGCAGATTTTGAGATGTATATTGTTTTTAGCACTTTGACCTCAGTGATGTTTCACACGTCACTTTGTTTATGTCTTTCTTTGTAGGTTGATTTTAAAGGACCAGTCCATAGTTTTCATGTGTTTACCTGGGTCAGGTAATCCATCACAGTGATCCTGTGGGTCTGTCAGTGACATCATCACTCTGTGGTGATGTCACCAGACCCGATGATCACTGAGCTGGATCACACCACCTGGTTTCAGGTCTAGGAAAGCAACAGTTTCCCTGAAGCTGAAAAACTGTGATCAGTAAAAACTGATCAGTAATCAATAGACTGAAACATGTGAACATGGCTCTGGTCCTTTTGATCGACCCATGAAACAGAAGCTCCTCCACATTGTTACAGACAGACAAGGTACCGAGAAGGAACTACAGAGCAGCAGTATTACAGTTTATATTCTGGTGTCATCTCCGTTCTCACAGTGAGGACGTTTCCATGGAAACTGAAGGGGTCTTTGACTTTTCTTATTTACCCCCTAGCCCCAAACCACAGTCCACCAGACACGTCACAGCAGACTGGTCAGGTATCTGACTCCACCAAAGACATCGTCACGTCAACAGGCACCGGTCTGTACGGTGGCCCTGAAGCTCAAAACACTGAGGCTGAAGGAAACCGACACAAACAGCTTCATCAGGAATTGTTTCCAGTTTCCAGGGGACACTAAAAAGTGATGGACCAGACTGGTGTTCAATGCTTTTAACTTCAAAAGTCACAAAGCTTTGAACAAGTGCCTGGTCCATCACCTTTTAGTGTCCCCTGGAAACACTTCCTGTGTGCTGTGAGTATCTGCAGCTCATGAGTCAAACTAACGAAGCTGTTTGTGTTCTGCCTGTTTTCATGTGTTTTATTAAGTGTTAACTGTAGTTCCACCATGACACACAAACACACACATCACCAGTCAGTCAGTCAGTCAGTCAGTCAGTCAGTCAGTCAGTCAGTCAGACAATCAGTCATCAATCAGTCAGTCAGATAGTCATCAGACAGTCAGTCAGTCAGCAATCAGTCAGTCAGATAGTCATCAGACTGTCAGTCAGTCAGTCAGTCATCAGACAGTCAGTCAGTCAGATAGTCAGTCAGTCAGACAGTCAGTCAGTCATCAATCAGTCAGTCAGATAGTCATCAGACTGTCAGTCAGTCAGATAGTCATCAGTCAGTCATCAGACAGTCAGTCAGTCAGATAGTCATTAGTCAGTCAGATAGTCATCAGACAGTCAGTCAGTCAGATAGTCAGTCATCAGATAGTCATCAGACGGTCAGTCAGTCAGATAGTCATCAGTCAGTCATCAGGCAGTCAGTCAGTCAGTCAGATAGTCATTAGTCAGTCTGTCATCAGTCAGTCAGTCAACCTCTCCACAGTCCAGACTCAGTGTCACAGCTGAGCTGTTCCTCTCCTTCAGCTTGTTTCCTGTTTTTCGTTTAAATAATTATCAAAGACACAAAGTCAGCTCCTCGTTAAGGACAATGGAAGTTATTAATCCAAAAACTGGTGATGACACATGAAGTATCCGTAGTGAAACAGCCGACACAGACTAGAAGAGGTTAAACTGCCTTGTTTGTGAACGTTGGGCTGAAATTAAAATCTTGATGAGAAAGATCCATAAAGTTCATTTTACATGATGAGAGTTTATATCTGTACCTGCTGTGTTTAATGTGTCAGAGGAGGAGGAACCATAAATATGTAGGTTAGGGAGGTGGGCAGGGCGCGGAGTCTAATACTGAAGCAAGAGCCTCCATAGACTAATTTTCACTGGACCCCCCCGCCCCAACCCTAACCCCCCCACAGTATATCATGAATACAACAAACTATTTAAGATGATGAACCCAATTTAAACATTTAAATTTTCCAGTAGATCTATAGAAACATATTAAAGATGTGTTGTTCAACAAACCTTCTCCACACTCTGTATCTGTGATATAGAATATTAATATAAAACATGCCAACACTGTGGAGCTGTATGAAGTCAGTCTGTTTCTGGTCATTTAGCCAGAAGAACAGGAAGTGACACAAACACGTCTATGTGTGCGGCTCCACACAGTGATTCTAAGTGTTAATATAAATCATAAATCATTTCTCATCTAGTGCAGATGGAGAACATACTTCACTACATTCTGCCTCCATTAAAACTCAACACACACACACAGAAATAAAACACATATCCTGCTGTTCACAATCAGTTCAGGAGTTAAATCAAACGTCCACAGTCTCATGTTCACAGTTCACGTCATCCTGAAGGTTGTAACTAATCTGAGTCTGTAATAGGAACTTTCTGTCACATGTATAGAGAGATCTGGTGTAGTGGCTCTTTGATAACAGTAATGAAACAGCTGGAAAATGATATTTACAACATGTCGTCACTCAGAGTTTTGACTCATTAACCTCCAGTAAATAAGATAAAAAGGAACATCACAATCAAATCTTCAGCTGGTCTTTAGAGATCAAAGTGTTTCTGTGTGAGAAAACGAGCTGACAACATGTCATGTGACATAATATGACAGCATTTAGCTGACAGCTGACCCCCCCTGGTTTAAAGACAAATAAATCCATTAGGTCAAACCATCTTAGACTTAGATCCTATTCAAAGCTTTAAAGGACTTCATCATCATCATCACCTCAGTTACATGTTGATGGAGAGAGTGTCACTCACTGACAGATCACATGAACATGTTCTCCAGCTGCTGCTGCTGCTGCTACAGTAGAACTGTACCTGCCCATGTGGGTGTTTGGTTGTTCTGCCTCTGAGACTCTAACACATGAGGGGTGGAAACTTCAGCTGTATGAACATGAGCTATGTCCACACAGGATGACACACAGCAGTCAGTGCAGGAAGAGATCTGTATGTTGAACCTGTGGACGTCTGGTCTGACATAGAAACAGGAGTTCACCTTCTGTCACAGACCTTTTAATGTTAATCGACAACCTGAACCTGAATCTGATTCTAACCTGAATCTAAACCTGAAACTGATTCTAAACCTGAATCTGAACCTGAACCTGAATCTAAACCTGAACCTTACTCTAAACCTGAACCTGATTTTAAACCTGAATCTGATTCTAAACCTGAATCTGAACTTGAATCTGAATCCGAACCTGAATCTAATCCTGAATCTGATTCTAAACCTGAATCTAAACCTGAATCTTAACCTGAACCTGAATCTGAACCTGAATCCGAACCTGAATCTTAACCTGAACCTGAATCTAAACCTGAATCTGATTCTAAACCTGAATCTGAACCTGAATCCGAATCTGAATCCGAACCTGAATCTTAACCTGAATCTAAACCTGAATCTGATTCTAAACCTGAATCTGAACCTGAATCCGAATCTGAATCTGAACCTGAATCTAAACCTGAATCTGATTGTAAACCTGAACCTGAATCTAAACCTGAATCTGATTCTAAACCTGAATCTGATTCTAAACCTGAACCTGAATCTGAACCTGAATCTGATTCTAAACCTGAATCTAAACCTGAACATTTTGCTGGACTGTTCAATGTCATCAGTTTTGTCTGGTGATAAATTACATGTAAAAACACTTAACATCATTACAAACAGTTGAGATTTTGCTCAGTGTAAACAGCTGACTGTGTTGTGTGGAGACTCTATTAACAGAGTTAATAGAAAAACATGCTGCTGTTGAAAGTCTTTGAAGCTCTAAGCTCCACAAACAGAACAGTATTTAGTGATGGGGGTAGAAGTCTCAAGACCTGGGAGAACGAAACCAAAGCTACCCACATGGGTAGACACCACTGGAGGGAAGAGAATGTTTTATGATTTAGGTGAACTACACCTTTAGTTCTAAAAACACAAAACAGAGATTGAATTTTTTTTAAAAAAGGACATTATAGCTGTGTCTCAGTTCAGGGGCCACATCCTTCAGAAGACGTGGTCCATGAAGATGTGGTTCTTCGCAGGCTGAACCGAACTGACAGTCTGGTCCACAGAGGATTTCCAGAGCTGTTCCTGTTCTTATTACATCACGAAGCGCAGCTCCTGTTGCCTAGCAACCTTGACAACACATACGTTTTCTTTATAAAAACTTGTTGTTTTAAGGTCCTTGGTTTTAACAGTTGAACCTTTATCTGTTCAACTGAGTTGAAACACAATACTGACATTTAAAAGAGGCTCTCTTGTCATGTGTGTTGTTTGTTGACATATTATTTTCTTTACCGACGCGCAAGGAATCTTGGGATATTTTGGACCGAGAAGGATCCACCTGTTGGAGCCTTTGTTGCCCAGGAAATGAAGGACATATTTGAAGGAGCCTTTGAAATGGGAGACTAGTCGCTGTGACACAGTTGGTCTTTGAATGCATCCTCAGAAGGATGGGACCCTGAACTGGGACACAGCTTCTGTGTTGGTGTGAACATATTATTCTTATTTCAATTCTGAAGGTGGTATTATGATCATTTTCTGAAGTTAGTCAGAGCTTCCACATTAAACTATCAAAGCTTCTGAAGCTTCTGTTAGCTGACCGAATGAGGGTGAAGCTGGAGTTGTGTTAGCGTAGCTACTAGCTCCACCACACAACAGTCACTGCTAATGAAACAGGTTTGTTCAGGAGCTGCAGCCTTCAGTGCCTCAAACACACACCTCACCTCTTTCAACATGAAGTCATCAGTGTGACAGTCTCATTCACATCACACATCAGCTGTTTGCTGTCATTTCAAATCACTGTGAGAAATACAGAAGGGCTTTTATTTTGAAAATGGCAGAAATAACAGCTGTTGAAACAGATGCACATCACATATATTTTATACCTTGTTTTCCACAGGTTAACATCCTGTAACACCAGCTTTAGATTCTGTTTCTGTACATTTACTCTGAATGTGGAAGACGTGTTTAAACGAGCAGATACATGTTTATGAAGTGGAAAAGGTTCAGCTAACAGAATCAAACAGTAAACTACAGTTAGCACTGATGCATTGCTTTGTCATTAGCAACTGCCATTACCTCTATTGACTGTATTTAGATTTTCTACCAGCTGTAGTGTTGCATTGAAGATTAGCTACAGCTGCTGTTGCTCATTACCTGTTGCTTAGTCTGAGGTCACCCTCCTTTGTGACGTCAGCTCTGCACACGTCACTGCTCATGCACAGTTTCTAAAACCTGAGATCACAAACATTTAAGTCTGTTGTGTAGATCATGGAGAAACATGGAGAACACAGAGGCTCAGTTTTCAGTCCTGTTCCAGTTTCTGTGTTTGTTGTTAACCATGGGCTAATGACTGGAGTCTCCTTTCTTATACAGTTAGCATCGTACTAACAATCACTAGCTAGATTAGCGGGGCTGGGCATCGGCTGAGACGTGTGTAGCACATACAATGTGTTAAATCAAACTTGTGATTAAAATGGAGGGAAAGTTCTCACCTGTTGTAGTGAGGTGCTGGTTCACAGGTGTACATCAACAGAGAAGCTGAACAAACTGCTCCTTCAGCTGATGTCTTGTTTTCATCTCGGCGCCATGTTAATCGGTCAGAGCGACTCACTGCCTGCATGACACACACGTCACACTGCGTAGAGGCTGCGTCACGTGACCTAAAGATTCTGCGTCTCCTGTTTTTCACGTATAACGTATCTCTCAGCAAAAACAGACAGAGAAAACACCATAGCAGCACCATCACATAAAGGTGAAAGCTTCACCTTCACTGTAGTCTCTGTAGCTGTGTCCCAGTTCAGGAGCTGCAGCTTTCACAGGACCGAACTGAAATGAGATGGTCTGGCCTATGGAGGATTTACGCTCCGCATCACCAGCTGTTCCCGCCCTTACCGTTGCGTCACAAAGCGCGGCTCCTGTTGCCAAACCTCAACAACATGTACCTTTTTTTCACAAAACCGTTTTGTTTTCAGTCTCTTGTTCGGTTGTCCCGTTAACTGTTGAACTGAGCTGAAACACAATACTGACATTTAACAGTGTGATCCTCAGACTCTCTGTCGGTGTTGTTTGCTTTCATTACGGGTGCGCAGTGAATCTTGGGTTATGTTGGACCAAGATGGATCCACCAGTTGGAGCCTTCGTTGTCCAGGAAAAGAAGGACACATCTAAAGGAGTCTGATATGGGACACTCTGGTCGCACCGCTGTGATGCAGCCAGTCTTCAGATACATCCTCTGAAGGATGAGACCCTGAACTGAGACACAGCTTATGTCCAGTCTGAATCTGAATATGACAGACATGGAAAAATATAAATATTTCTAACCATTGTAGCAGCTGCATGTGGAGACTGTGTTAGTCTTCCTGTTGTTAACCAGCTATTCATTTTAATGCTCCAGTCTTTCGCATGGATGTGATCTGTTACTGCTGCGGTAGTAAACAAGTACATGATGAGGTCCAGTTCCTGTCATTGGTTTATCACAGTGACGAGTCTTAATACCAGATACAGATGATTTGTTGCCCCACCAGTGGGTCACAGCCGACAGGTTGAGAACCACTGACCTTTAGTTAGATAAAACAAATATTTAAGGAGAATAACTAGGTTTACAAGATATTGTTTTATCATATTGACACCTTTCAGTCGACACCCAGCTCTACAACAACATGAAGGATGAAAGGTCACAGAGGTCCTGTCAGCTCATGTTCCATAAAGCAAAGATTTCACACTTCATCTACATGTTCCACAGACACTAGAAATGTGAACGTCACAGGTTTCAAAAACCACCACAGCAGTTAGCAGACGGTGCATCGTAGTTACATGAGATGTTTGATGCATATTTAACCTGATAGTGTTATCATTTACCTCACACACTCATCTTGTTCTTGTGCTCCGGGATGTAAAAATAACCATCAACTACACGTGTTAAGTTCCCCTGTCTGTCTCCTGAACGACAGGACATGATGAGACATGATGAGACGTGATGAGACGATGTCTTTGTGTGAAATGTAGAGTTGAATGTTTCAAAGCATTTATGAACTTTGTATCTTGTGAAGGTTTGTTGTCTTAGCTAACCTCTCTCTCTCTGTCTCTCTCTCTCATATATATATATACATATATATATATATATACACAAACACACACACAAACACACACAAAACAAACACACATACGCACACACACGCACACATATAGACACAGCAGACACATACATGTATGTATATATATATGTATATATATAGTAATAATAGCACTTTTTGTAAATTGAATGCCTTCATTTCCTACAATACTTTTGTTTAAAACCTTTATTACAGTATAGATTATATATTTAGCTCTTTCAGAGAACAATAACATGTAAATACAATATAAATGTTTATTTTTACAGGTACAATTTTGACAGTGTTTTCCTATCAAAGTGTCATTTTTGCTTTACTTGCACAAGTGTTCTGTGTGTCTCACTGAGGGGCCTTTTATCAGACCTGTAAACAGATGTTTAAACAGATGTTTACAGGAGGAGACTGAGAGCACAGACATGAAGCTTCAATGGACAGTTCTATAGCACTTAATGACGACATCTTGTCATGGGTTGTTCCATTATTAAGACAAACCAGACACATGTTCATTAACTCCCACAGTGATTGTGTCCTCTTCAGTCGACCTTTGACCTCAGTGTGACATGATAAAATATTACTTGATTTCTTGGTGGTTTCTGTCTGAGAGCTGTTGCATGGACACAGAGTGTACAGTCAGTTTCATCTGAACGTATGACGACTGTGGACCATGACAGAACCCAGAGAGTTAAAACAACAAACTGTGGATCAAAAAAGAAACTCTTAACATTGGACATGTAGATCCAGATTCTACAGAAGAAGATTAGGGCCACTGTGAAAACACTTGTTTTTAGAATTCAGACTTTTCTTTGAAAAATTCTGAGTTTAAAGTCATGATTTCTAAAAACATCATTTTTGTCACATGTGGCCCCGACCCTCTTCCGTCAGATCCAGAGTCTGGGGTCACATGAAGTCCATCATTATAAACCTGTCCCGGACTGAGACCGAGTGTGTCCCAGAGAGGAAGGAGAAGCTCTTCGGTGAGAGGCACAGACCTTCAGCAAATCACGTCAAACCTTTTTTATAAGCTTCATTGGTACCAGTGAACTTTATTGAATGTGTATGTAAGAAACACTGCAATACTGCAATATATTTTGGTATTGGATCAAGCTGCTAACATCCTTCTAAAGCTCCTGAAGGTGCTACAGACCTCTTTTCTAGTTTTGAAATGTATCATTTGTACAAACAAAGCATCCAGTTTAGCTGAACAGTTGGCATGTGTGTGCCTGGTTGTACTATATAGCTACATATATTTTATTGTACTGTGACTTTTGTAGTCTTTTAACAGACTTGCCTGTACTGCCCCTCCCCCTCCCCCCCACCTGTGTGTTTTGATATGTGGACACTGAGTCGTGGTGGGAGGTCTTTCTCTGTAGAGGCAAAGACATCGGTGCTGATGCCGGGGAACACGACTCGGTGCATCACCATGGAAACGAGCTGAGGAAGTTCAGAGACGAACTGCATTCCAGCCATGTTGGTTTTGTTATCCGCTGCATTTCAATAATGCCATCCTGTGACAATGATGGACTCATTGATAACTCTCAATATTTTACTTCAAATCTATTTTACAAACTACTGTTGTATTTTTATAAATATAGGCAAAGTATTTCACATAAACATATATATAAGTAAATATATATGTATATGTTTATAGGTTGTGTAAAATAAAAATTAATGCTGCAGCTTTTATCCGTTGTTTTTTAAACATTGACATCATCCAAAGAGGCAGATTATTTATTGTCTGGCAGAGTAACCTGATCTGATTTACATACCTTTGCTGCTATGAGAGAGAAGAGCTGCAGTCGTCAACTCCAGTGTTTTTACACAATGTAATGAAAGTTTAATAAACATAAGAGAAGGATCCAACAGCTGTCTGCTCCTTCATTACACTGTGTGTCACGTGTCTGTACATTCACATCCTCACTCTTGTCACTGACACACACTCACAGAAACTCACACTATCTGTAAATATAACCAGGAATAAATAAGTACATTTAAAATTTGTAAATATAGAAGAATAAGAAAAATGCTTTTATCTATTCCTTTGCAAATAGGTGCAAAAATATTTTTCTTATTCATTTATATTTCTTTATATTTCCACATTTATCTTTCTTTTAAAGATTTATTCTTTGTTATGGTTCTGCTATGACTCTATAGTCCAAGGCCCCTTTACATAAAGGTGATGAAGCCTGAAGGACCAACAGACTCTAGAGATGCCACTGTACAACTGAAGGTCCTAACAGATCAATAAAGTTAAATTAAACTTCAGTGTTTGTTATTGTTTCTCCTCAGGCTTCACTCAGCACAAGGTAACATGACCAGTCATCATCATCATCATCATCATCATCATCATCATCTTCATCCTGTCACAGTATTCCAAAAATTTTTTTCAAATTATTTTGAATTTTTTTCAAAAGATGAACATTTTTCAAAAGGTAAACATTTTCAAAAACAACATGTGACATTATCAAAGATCACAGCATGAGGGCGGAGCGGGAAGGTTGTAACTTCTTTGACATTTCTGTTTGAATCCAGTTTGTTCAAATCAAATACAAACTAGTTTCATGTGTGTGTTATTAAAAGGTGCAGCTGATTTCTCTGTGACACACACGTCTGAGCATCAGTGTCGCACACACGGAGAGAGACGTGACATCAGCTCATCGTCCTGCTGTGACACACTGAGGTGACGTGTGACATTCACATGATATTTAAAGATTTTATTCAACACTGACTTTTTAACAGTGTGTGTGTGTTGTTACACCTAACCTGCCTAGCAGCAACACATTAGCAGTGAGAACTAGCATGAACCACATGTACAGACTCACAGTAAAGATGATTAGAGTGTGAGCAGCTGACACACAAATAAATACAGTAAAAAACTTTCTTACCTCAACTTGAGTCTGTCACATGATGCTGCTTCCTCACAGGTGCGTTCAGGACTAACCTGAGCAGGTACACAGTGAATCAGGTGATTTAACTTGCTCCTGATTGAAGGAACTGGAGGTGTTACAGCTGACCTGGTCTCCTCTAATATACACATGACTGATACATGAACAGAGATAAATGTCTTTACTGAGGTGGACTGGGGGGGAGGGGGGGGGGGGGTTAGTGTCAGAGGACAAATAACTCAGAGATGAGACGATGAACCAACCAGCACATGATCAATAAGTCTGTCTGATCAATAAGTCTGATCAATAACTGTCCATGTGCAGTTTTCTCAGTCAGATGAATAGAGTTACAGTGAGTGACTGGTTGTTAAACACTCCTCCTCATCCTCATGTTAAACCTGCCTCACTGAGCGGGAAGCAGCTGATTGGCTGAGGGCGGGAGTTACTTTTTAACACACAAATATTATTGTTCTTCACAAAGCAGAGAGGCTCAGATTACCCATCGTCCCCTGCGGCAGATAGAGTAAACCGTGTTGAACCATCGGGGTGAACCCGCTGAACCCAAACAGAGAACAGTTCATCCTCCACACCAGCAGGCGGCGGTGTGTGTGTGTGTGTGTGTGTGTGTGTGTGTGTGTGTGTGTGTGTGTGTGTGTGTGTGTGTGTTGTGTGTGTGTGTGTGTGTGTGTGTGTGTGTGTGTGTGTGTGTGTGTGTGTGTTGAAAAGCTCTGCTCTTCGTTCAGTCTCCACCATGCACGATGCCTTCCCCGATCCCTGTGACCCGCCTGCTGCCCAGAGACCTCTACCCCTCCCTGGACATCGGGACGTGCAGCAGCCCGCTGACCAAACACCCGCACGGCTCCACCCTACAGGTCCCTGCTCAGCGGCTCCACGGCAGAGTCGGAAGCCGGCTCTGGTCCTCCGTCATCCTGTGGAAGGAGCTGCGGTCCGTGCAGCCGGTGGGCTCCGGCGGG
>NW_019175295.1:455940-527362 GCF_002260705.1 Seriola dumerili
ATCAGAGACTTGTGGACATACAGGGGCCGGAAAGGAGGATAGCATTTTGTCTATCGTGCCAGTTCAGGTGAAATCCATCAGGGGAAGCAAGATAATACAAACATATGCATTCCTGGATCCTGGCAGTACATCTACTTTCTGCTCAGAACATCTTGTGCAAAGGCTGAACATTACTGGTGGGAAAACCAGTTTCCTTTTACACACTATGGGGCAGGAAAAGGTTGTTTCAACTAGCACCCTGAATGGTTTGGAGGTGGCTGGTCTTGGCAGTAACAGCTTCTACAGTCTCCCAGAAGTGCTTACACAAAATAAAATGCCGGTGACCACCAGTAACATTATCACACAGGAAGAATTGCAGAAATGGTCATATCTCTCTGATGTACGGATCCCATGCATTGATGCTAATGTTGACCTGTTGATTGGCACTAACACCCCTAAGATATTGGAACCATGGGAGGTCATCAACAGCAGAGAGGATGGCCCATATGCAGTACGAACTGTACTTGGCTGGGTAGTTAATGGTCCGCTTCGGGATGGAGAGAGCAGCAGGCCTAAAACAGGGTTCTCAGTGGCTGCTGTCAATAGGATTTCTGTCTGTTAGCTGGAGGAAATGCTTATCAACCAATACAGTCATGACTTCAATGAGCGAAGTTCAGAGGAACAAGATATGTCAAGAGACGATATGAGGTTCTTAAAGATGATGGATGAGTCAACACAGCGGCAGGATGGACATTACAGCTTGAAAATGCCCTTCAGAAAGGACCAGCTCTCGCTTCCTAATAACCTCTCTATGGTTAAGCAAAGGCTGCTGGCATTAAAAGGGAAGTTCAGGAAAGATGAACTCTTCCACAAGGAATATACCAGCTTCTTCACTGATGTAATTAAGAACGGCTATGCAGAGAAAGTGCCTCAACATCAGCTGGAAGGTGAAAATGGAAAGCTCTGGTATATCCCAAAATCCCAAAAAGAGTACCTTGCGTGTTGTATTTGACTGTTCAGCTAGGTATAAGGGAACTTCACTCAACAGCCAGCTGCTACAAGGCCCAAACCTCACTAGTTCACTGTTGGGTGTTCTAACCAGATTCAGACAGGAGCCAGTGGCATTTATGGGAGACATTAAATCTATGTTTTACCAAGTTAGGGTGGCTGAAGAGGACAAGGACTTTCTGCGCTTCTTGTGGTGGCCTGAGGGCAATGTGAATCAAGAGATTGAAGAATTTCGAATGACAGTTCATTTGTTTGGGGCTGTCTCTTCCCCAAGTTGTGCCAGTTATGCACTCAGGAGAACTGCAGAGGACAATCGGGCTAACTTCTCACTAGAGGTTGTGGAAACAGTCAGAAGAAACTTTTACGTTGATGACTGTTTGAAGAGCTCGCGCTCAGACGAGGATGCAGTTGCCATGGTTCAAGCTCTCACTGAAATCTGCCAAAAGGGAGGCTTCACTTTCACAAAGTGGATCAGTAATAGCCAGGCAGTACTGCAAACCATTGAAGAGGAGCACAGAGCGAAAGACTTGAATGAACTGGATTTGGATAGAGATGAGCTTCCAATCGAACAAGCTCTTGGGCTGCAATGGTGTGTGGAGTCAGACACATTCAAATTTAAAATGATGATGAAAGAACAACCACAGAGCAGGCGAGGAATGTTGTCCATAATCAGCTCGGTTTATGATCCTGTGGGTTTTCTTGCCCCAGTAACCCTGCCAGCCAAGGTTATGCTGCAAGAGCTCTGTCGGAGACGTTGTGGATGGGACGACAACATACCTGCAGACATCGGCCATCAGTGGAGAAGGTGGCTGGAAGACCTGAAAAGGTTGGCAGCACTCAAAGTTGAAAGATGCATTAAGCCAAAAGACTTTGGACAGCCCATTAAGGCACAGCTGCACAACTTCTCTGATGCTAGTCAGGATGGGTTTGGTATTGTTACTTACCTCAGGATTGAAAACTGTAAGAGGGTCCATGTTTCTTTCCTGTTGGGTAAGGCAAGGGTTACTCCTCTAAAACCGATAACCATTCCCCGTCTGGAGCTTGCGGCTGCTGTTCTGGCTGTGCGGGTAGATCAGATGTTGAGAGCAGAATTGGAGCTGCCGCTGGATCAGTCAACTTTCTGGACAGACAGCACTGCAGTGCTCAAGTACATAAAAAATGAGGATAAACGTTTCCATGTATTTGTATCAAATAGGGTAACGACTATTCGAGATGCAACTCAAGTCTCTCAGTGGAGGTACATTAATACCAAAGACAACCCTGCAGACTATGCCTCCAGAGGTATGAAGGTTGGAGATCTGCTGAATGGGGGTAGCTGGATTGAGGGCCCGAAGTTTCTCCTTGACTCAGAAAAGGATTGGCCTGCAGACATCACAGAGGTCACAATTGCAGATGATGATGATTTGGAGGTCAAAAGAGAAGCTACAGTAAACACCATCATTACTCTCCAACTGCTACAGACCAGCTCTTATCACACTTTTCAGATTGGAGGAGACTCAAAGTGGCGGTGGCATGGTTTCTCAAATGGAAGAGAATTCTGCTGCAGTTGAAACAAAAGAGAAAGGACTTACATGCTGTTGAGCTCCACAGAAAAGAGGCAGGTGGATCATCTCTCAATGTGTGTACAAACTTGATCCATGTTTGCAGGATGGATTTTTGAGAGTAGGACGGTTGAGTAAGGCTGCTTTGCCAGAAGAGCAGTGGTGTAGTCTAGTTTTTTCTAGTGGGTATACTCTGATTCCCCCGACCCCCAGCCTCACACACATCCATATAGCAGCAGCTGTTTCAAAATAACCCCAAACAAGAACCACCATGCTCAGTAATGCATTAAGTATGCATTAACATGAGATCATGAAAGACTTATTGTACTTATATGATTATGTATTATCTAAATGTAACTGTATTGTAAGCAACACAAGATGTACGACAGTCAGCTTGACTTTTATTAACTGTCAAACAGCAGTACAGCAGTACGGATTTGTCCGTACAATAGAACAGTACAAGACAAACAAGTTAAAATAAAGAAAAATGAATAAATAAATAATACACTTGTACAAAAAATAACATTTCAGAAAACAAGTGTAAACAGTGGTGCAAACATGCAAATAAAATTCTCTAAAGTGGCGCAAGTAACAGCCGACTCCTAAACAGATCTGGAAATTAGAAAAAATTAAACTAATAGTCCACACTAAGAAGGGGTAAGAAGAGAAGGTGTAGGTGGGTTAAGTGGCCTGTGGACTACAAGGCCTTCCAAATGTTTTTGTACAGAGGGTTCTTTGGTGTGCATGTTCTTTTTGCCTGTGTGGCAGAGCAATGGCTTTTCAACCAAGTTGTAACATACTGCCTTGGCTCAAAAAGACTAAGAGGGGGCCCATTGATGCTAATCATCATTAAATGACATATGTTGGACAACAACAGTGTAGATCTCTTGTCTGTGCATACATTGTTCATCAGACTGAATCCCCTTTCACATTCAGCAGTGCTGCAAGGGATGGTCTGCATGCATCGTATGAGTGGTATTAGGCTTTCCGGCTCTTTGTCTGGGTGCTCAAGGAAATCTCTCATACCATTAACAGCTTGCTCTTCACACAGACTGAACCGCCTGCACAGTCGTTTCACTTGTAACTCACCATGCCGAATGCCAGGTCTTAATGGCCAGGTGTTGGTGTCCAGAACGCTGAGATCACGCAGCATTTCACCTTCAAATGAGAGGTGCCTCTCCATGTTGTTGATCAGACTTTGGAGGAATTGCTTTGCATTGATTGGTGTGAGCTTTGAATTTGATTCAAGGGAAACGGATCCAAAATGTCCCGAAACCTGTGCTTGGGAAGCCTCTTCAGATTTCTCACCTGGAGAGTCTTTGAATGATGCTAGGACTCTGATAGTGCGCCTCAGAAACTCATCTTCTTTCAAAAGTGTGACTGAATGGGCCTGGAGTTGCTGAGACAGGTTTGAGAGTTCAGACAGGACAACATGCATAAGTCAAAGGTCACACAGAAATTCTTGGCTTTGCAAACGATGTGCCAGGCCTCTGTAAGTTTACCTCTCTTTGCTGTTTCTTGTTTGGTCTCTCGCAGCATTTTCAAAGTGTTTGTTTAGTGCTTCATATGACCTCCACACGGCCTTTACAGAACGAAAACTGCTGGCCACCCATCGTGTACTTAAAACTCTGCCAATACTCAGGACTTGTGAACCCACTTCTTGTGCTGCCTGCTGAAGTTCACGTGCATTCTTACTGGACTGGCTGTAGAGATTGTGGATCTTCTCCATGAACACCTTGAAGTGGTTGACTGCCTGAATTTCATCGACAGCATCAGATACAGCCAGTTCCAAACGATAGTTCATGCAGTGCCATGTGAAAAGGTTAGGGTATCTTGCAGTCAGCCTGGTTGCAACGCCAGTGTTCTTGCCTAGCATGACACTGGCACCATCAAATACAAATGAGACCCAATTCTTTTGAAGCCATTCTTCACTGAAGCCTGCAGTGTTTAAACACTTCAACAGAGCTTCCTCTATACCCGCTGCTCTTTGGCTTTCCAGCTCAACTAAATCCAGAAACATAAATTCAGGAGTAGCTCCATCTATAGAGGCTTTCACATAGACAATCATGACAGATTTGTGGCTGAGAGATGTAGCCTCATCAATGAGAACAGACAATTTGCTTGAAGATGACACAATAGTGCCAACAATTTTTTTCTGCATCTCTTTTGCTATGTGTTGCACAATTGCTGTGGAACTGTACCTCGAGTGCAGACTAGTACCCATGTTGACACCATTTTTTTGCTGAAGCTCAATAAGATCATAATGATCAGTGAAAGGTCGGTTCATTTTGGGAAGATAGTATGCTGTTCTGAATACAGCATCAGTCTCGGCTAACACAGTCTCTGACATAGTTCTTACTATATTTCCAAGTTGATCCCGTTTTCCTTTTTCTGTGAGCTCCTGAGCTATTTCGTGCGCCCTAGACGTCTCATGTCGCCGAATTTTGTTCCTATAGGACGCTAGAGCTGTTAGTCTGTCACTTGTGCCTGAGCACTGGATTTTAAAAGACACCCACTCCTCAGATGTTGATACCCTCTTCTCTGTGAGGACACCAGTGGACTTTGTGGCACTGCAGATAGCACAACCTGGATGTAAACAAAAACGTCAATAAATAACAACATAATACATATTGTCCTTTTTCTATTTATATTGGCATTAAGACTACAGAACAGGGCCAAATCCAATTAATGAACTGTATACAACCTTCAGCTATGGCAAAGAATCAATTTTTTAACAATTTCATTTTCAAATTCACTTTAACTTTGTACATTTAAATTGTTTTTTTTTTCAGCTTAAATGTTTTCTAATATTACCTACCTTTCCGTTTCTCCATTCTAACCAAGGATGCCTGCTTTTAAAATCCCTTGCCTGACTTTCACTCCACACGGTTGGCCAGGTTAAGCTCTTGTCTGTACACACATACAGAGAGACAGAGAGAGAGAGAGAGAGAGAGAGAGGCGGAGAGAGGGAAAGACAGGCAGAGAGAGGCGGAGAGAGAGAGAGAGACAGGCAGCAGTTTCACCAAACCACCAGTTCGCTAGTGTTAGTGCCGATCATCTACTCTTACAATAGCGGTTAGTATTATTAGGACACACATGAGTTCCACTTACCAGGCACGGCGCTAGCGTTAGCAGGCTCCTCTTGGCTGCCATCAGATACTAGAGCCTCTTCATCAGACTCTTTCTGAGATGTTTGCTGCTCCATCTGTCCTATCCCCCGAAGCGGCGGCAGTATTTACCGGACGAGCATTGAAACACTGAAATAGAGTCAATTGGTTCTTCTTTCGTTTCATTGCTTTTTCTTTGATGATGAATAATGTTCACCCATTAGTTTACTTTTTCCCGCCAGAAAAATTTCAACTTATGTAGGTTTCACGTCACGCCTGACGGAAGCCCCTGTGGTCCAAAACAGCCCGCTTCGTGACCGTTCGCGACACAGATTTTAAAGGGAATTGAACGTTATGTCAAAAACCCCTACTGATACGTATCTTTGCGCATTTTTTAGTGGTTGTACGGTAAGTTGGGACCTTTTCTAGTGGGTATACGGTGTATACCTGCGTATCACGTAGACTACACTACTGCAGAAGAGACTAAGCATCCACTCATTCTGTCAAAAGATTAGTACATCTCCATGTTCATATTGAGGCACATTCACCAACAAGTGGGTCATGGTGGAAGAAATCTCACTCTATCAAAGCTGCGCAACAATTTTTGGATAACAAATTCCAATGCAGCTGTGAGGAAAATTATAACACAATGCTGCTTCTGCAGGCGATATAAGGGAAGAGTAGGCGAGCAAAAAATGGCAGACCTACCAAAGGAAAGGCTTCTTCCTGATCTCCCTCCCTTTACAAATGTCGGAGTAGATTACTTCGGGCCTTTGGAAGTAAAGAGAGGTCGAAGTCTCTGTAAACGTTATGGTGTCATCTTTACCTGTCTTGCAAGCAGAGCCATTCATTTGGAAGTCGCTCCATCCCTGGACACTGATGCATGTATTAATGCTATACGAAGGTTCATCAGTCGAAGAGGACAAGTGTCCAGTATGCGTTCAGATAATGGAACCAATTTTGTGGGAGCAGAGAAAGAGCTGAGGGAAGCGCTATCATCATTAAATCACAACCGGATACAGAGAGTTCTTTTGCAAGATGGCATCCAGTGGAACTTTAACCCACCTTCAGCATCACACCATGCTGGTGTCTGGGAACGTGCTATCCGCATGGTGAGGAAAGTTCTCACTTCTGTGCTGCATTTGCAAACTCTGGATGATGACGGTCTGCATACAGTCCTGTGTGAGGTTGAGTCTATATTGAATGGTCGTCCCCTCACCAACCTTTCAGACGATCCTAATGCCCTCGAACCTCCCACTCATAACCACATTCTTCTGTTGAAAGGGAAACCAGTCATGTCACCTGGACTTTTTAACAAGGATGACATGTATGTGAAAAGGAGATGGCGACAAGTGCAGTATATTGCAGATCTATTTTGGAAAAGATGGGTACAGGAATACCTCCCTCTGCTGCAAGAACGCCAGAAATGGAATCAGACAAGGAGAAACTTCATTCCAGGAGACATTGTTGTTGTTATGGATTCTGCTGCTCCTCGTGGATCTTGGCTTCTGGGCAGAATTTTGAAGACTTTCCCGGACAAAAAAGGATTAGTACGCTCTGTGCGTCTCCAGACAAAGACAAAAATTTTGGAAAGACCTGTCAGTAAGCTTTGCTTATTGCAGGAAGCCAGAAGCACTTAGGGATGAGAGATAGTGACCTTGAGAAAAAAAAAAAAAGTTTTTCTTTTTTGTTGTTATTGTTGTTAGATTCACTTTTATATGCATGTCACTCAAGTTATGGCTCTTTGTTTACATGTGAAGGTAATTGTAATGTCTGTTGTCATTCAATTAGGGGCTGGCGTGTTAGAGCCATTTGTATATTTGTGTGTGTGTGTTAGAGTAATGCACTGGTTGCCACTGTAGGTGGCGTATTGAATGGCAACACATGAAATGTATAAGTAGAAGAAGAGGCAATTACTCCTCAGGTGTGCTGCTTACCGGGGAGAAGCACACAGTTTTTGACCGTCACAGTTTAGAGCCCAATGTTTACGCCTTTTTGTTTATTTTCATGCAAGTTATTGGTACAACCTATGTGAGTGAATATCAAAGGCTGTTTTGTTACACTGTAAATAAATACATCGTAATCGTAAGCACAAGTCGGATGTTTTGATTTATCATATGGAGCCACCTTATGACGATGCGTCAACTACGCATCCCGGTAGCAGCCCCTCACTGTGGCTTAGGTTTATTTTGTTGAACCCAAGTCACTACAATAATAATAATAATAATACTTCTGTCTCTCACCTTCATGATTGTTGCTGACCTCTTGAAGTTGACGTCTCCTCACCGTCTCTGACCTGCAGTCAGAACTAGACTGGATTTCATCAGACCAGGATCACGTGACGTGGATGAAGATCTGTGAACCAATCAGCAGGACGTAGAGCAGTGAGCACACTGTTAGATATCTGCTGCTGTGTTACAGCCACGGCTCGGACACATGGAGAGACTGGACACATCTTTATTTCCTGTCACAGTTGCACATGGTGACGACCAGAGAAACACAAAGAACTTCACTGCTGAACTCGTTACAGAGAATTAAGTGTTCACTGATCAGGAAACAGCAGCATCTCTGTCACATAATGAAGACGACAGGTCACATTGAACGGACTCACATCAGCCCAGATGTTACACCCTGCTGAGCTGATGGAGATTCACACACATCTAACACACTGAGGAGGACCGGGTCATGTGACTGTGTTTACAGAGACAAACTAATTCATTTTTAACAACAGCTTCACTCCCTGTCACCCATCAGATACAGTGTTCACTGGGACAGTCACATGACAGAAAACATAACACCGTCAAACTGCAGAATCAACAGACAAAACGTCTGCTCACGAACTACTCAGCAGCACCTTTTCATCACGAGACCACATTCACCTGACGTCACATCAACAGAGATTCTGACTGATTGTTTCTGTTCGATCGATGAGCAACAGAAACCTGATGAGAAGTCGACTCATATCTCAAGGTAAAACCACATATTTGATAAACCATTAGCTACAGCTAACGTTAGCATACCACTTCTTAGCTATAATTACTGTTTGACAGAGCTGCGTGATACAAGACGAGAGAAATGAATTCATTCTGAAACATCAACACAGAGCTCAGACATGTTTAGTTCAGTCTGGAAGTGAAACACTGGATGGAATCAAGCTAGCCAAGTGGCATTAGCCACCCTGCTAGCTCTTCACCTGGTGAGGTTAGCAGTGAAGCTCCTCTGTCATGTGACTGTATCATTGATGCAGGTTGATTATGAAACCAGACAACGTTAGTTCATGTTTAACCAGTGGATTCATGTGTCATCTGACAACTTTAGAAGCGCTAACTCTGACATTTATGTTATTTGTAAACTTCCTGTTTGCTAGCCTAGCATTAGCTTACAGTGTTTCCAGTGTGGGCCTGTCCCCACCTTTAGCACCTGGAGAACTCATCTGTCCATTAATCAATGTGGTCAAAAGAAGGTGAAGTAAACAACGACGACTCACAGGATTCATTCAGAGACATTAAAGTGTTCAAGACTTCCCGCCCTCAGTGTGACGTCAGAGGAAAATGGCCGCTGTGTGTATATGGTCTATTCCCCAGGTTTTCTGTTGCACATAAATCTGTAGTCTCCACCCTCTGTGACATCACTATGACATCACTGGGGTTATTCTCTCAGACAGTTATCCTCCTGTTTTTACAAGCTAAGTGGAATAAAATATGATTTATGTAAAGTAATAAGCAACACTCAGAGTAATGTCTGTCAGAGCAAAGTACTGATGAATTATTGGTAAATTATTTGGAGCATATTGACAATAATATTCAGTTTGACATGTGTATGTGATATATGATGTGTCCAAACTCAGTCTGGGCAAACAGCTGTGACATAACAGCAGATCATAGTTACAGTGAGGAGTCGATACACAGGTGGACAGGTGGACAGGTGACATGAGACAGACACTGTTCACAAGAACAAACAGTCATTTGTCCTTTCAGTGACAAGTCTTCATTAGCTTTAATAAACAGCATGGCTCATGGCTGAGTATGTGGACGTCCCAGTGAAGACAGATCACATGACGATCACATGATGGTGACTCTCTCAGGTGAGACGTGGGCGGCCGAGCCCACCGGCTCCAGGCGCTGGCAGCGGTACTGACTGCTGTCCTGGCCCCGCCGGATCCGATGGAGCTTGCGGGCGACACAGGGGAGCAGCATCAGCACTTTGCCCAGGATGACGCACACCGGCAGGGCCAGGGCCACCACGAAGCTGGGGGGCAGGTAGAAACGGTAGGCCTCCTCCTCGAAGGCTCGCTTCCAGCCGAACAGCAGGCCGTGGAGGGTGGCGATGAGCAGGGCGATGTAGCCCAGAGTGGACTAGAGCAAAGACAGGGAGCAGGTCAGACACACAACTCCAGCTACACTGCTGCATTCCCATGAGACACTGTTTACTGTTATATCTCTGAGGTGTCCCTCCCCAGGGCGAACAGGACAGGTACAGGGGGGTGTGAAGGGAGAGATGTAGGGGACAGGTGTCTGCTGCTGTTCTAAAAACAAGTACAGGTTAGTTATTGCAGATTTTTTTTTTTTTTTTAAAGTATATTTTTTTGGGCTTTTTTATGCCTTTAATGGACAGGACAGTAGAGAGACAGGAAATGGGGAGGCAGAGAGAGGGGGAATGACATGCAGCAAAGGCCGTCTGATGCGGGACTCGAACCGGGGCCGACTGCAGCGAGGACTGTAGCCTCTACACATGGGGCGCCTGCTTAGACCACGACGCCCCAGTTATTGCAGATTTGAGCACTCGCTAACACCAGAGGTGTAGTGCCATTTGTCCAAGTACCAGAGCACACCTATGACGTGCGCACATGCGTGCACGGGCACAGTTAAGTTGTGGCTTGTTTCTATGGTTATGTAACCACTGTTGCTACGGCGACAAGTTTACACAGAGCAGTGAACAGTGATCACATGATCAGATGTCAGACTGACTGTATGAACAGGTTCATTAAGCTTTATGAACATTAGGATGTATATGAATTAAGACTATGCAGGTATATATTAAGGTGTACGTCCAGTATGATAAATATATACTGTATATATATATTATTACGTTTTCATTTACTGACTTGTGTCGAGCAAATGAAACCACATTGGAAACACCTCTTCAGAAGAGAAGCTAAGCTAACCGGCTAGGCTATGAAAACGTAGCTAAGCTAACAGACTAGGCTAAGCTAGCTTTCTGTCCAGGTGTAACAGACGACTCTGTCATGTTTCTGTGTAAAAGCATCACAGATACAGAAACTGTCAGAGAGTGAAGGATGAATGAAAAGATGTTTTTACTGATGAACCATCTGAGCAGCTCAGAGGCTGCCGGCAGCTACCGCCTTTTAAGGTGGAATGTTTTCCTGTGTGTTCCTCAGTGTATGATTGACGTTTGGAAATCAATCAATACACCTTAAAGGTCAATATGGAAACTGTGACCATTAGTTTCTATCAGCTCTCTACATGACAGACTCTTTAGTGATCAGATCTTCAAGCTCTTAAAAATGTAGATGATTTTCAACCTGATCATGTGACCTGTGGAGATTTTATTTCCTCACGTGGAGAAATAAAGTGGCTGAGCGTCACCTACACCATGGCCAACATGCTCAGCAGTTCCAGGCAGAAACACAGCTCTGAGAGGAGGTTCAGGTTCTTAAACAAACCTGTGGAGCTGATGGCATCAAAAACATTCTCCTTCCTGCCAGAGTCATAACTCAGTCAGATGTTCAGTCCACCTCAACTCAAGCTGCAGAACACACAGACAGTGTCAGCCTCTGGTGTGTGTGTGTGTACCTGTATGAAGCTGAACTCCCTCCAGTTGAGCGTGCTGTGGACGGAGGGGATGGAGGTGATGGCCAGGAGGGACAAGAGCCCCAGACTCATGATCCCAAAGGAGACGTACATCTCCACCCTCCACACCTCCTCCTCGTTCCAGGCGTTCTCCACATTAGCGTGGACCTGCAGACACACCGGAGTCACCACAGTCATCACCTGTCACCTGTCACCTGCAGGAGGAGGCTGGGACACAGGTCAGCTGCTTCAGCTCTGTCGAGCCTGAACAATACGACCTGTCTCAGATCTGGTTAAACACATTCATTCAGGAACATGAAGCACTGATGGTGTTCAAAACTACATTTTTATCACCTCACAAATAAAGCTGGACTCACCTTGAAGCTCTCATGAGGTCAGTTTACTGCAGAGTGTATGTAGTTAGCCTATCTTAGCATAAAGACAGGTAGCATTGGAGCTAACCCGGCTAACCTGTCTTCCTGTGCACAAAGAGAAGAGGAAACATGATGATTTGAGGTTTTAGGGAGAGTTATGTGCTGGAACAACAGCAGATCCATCTGCCTGATACTCATGTGCAGCATCCCTAGCTTTAGTGTGGGATGCCAGATCCAGTCTGTGAGAGCAGGTTTTGTTTTAGTATCATTCAGGTACAACAGTATCAAACCTGGCAACATCCCTGTGACGATAAGAAGCTGTGTCCACCTGAACTTACTGGAAGGTCTCCCTCTGCTGACAGTTTAACTGCCATAAAATATATTCATGTTGTCATCTGCTCACATCATTTATGATTTATTTTATGACATGATATATTTTCTTTTATGTGTTTTGACTCTATGCAGGACGTATTGCACTGGGACACTTTAGGTGATAACAGTTTATATAAACACATGGATTGAAGGAAAGGTTCTTTTGACTGTTAAAGTTGAAGTTAAAGGAAGTGACACTGAGGAAGCCTGAACTCTCTCTAACAGATAACAGACTGACACTGATCATATTCCTCAGCTTCGTGTGGTGGAAGTTGAAATGTGTGAGCGTCTGTGTGGACCTCATGTCGTTCCCTCCGCCCCACTGACCTGCTGGTAGGCGGTGTTGAGCAGCAGGTACCTCTCAGACCTCCTCATGGGCAGACAGAGGCTGTAGAGGACGTGCACCGCAGCCAGGAAGAAGCTGAGCAGACCCATCTGTTTGCGGCTCTGCAGCCAGCCCTCCAGCCAGTGAGGGAAGTGCCTGTACTTGGTGCCGTAGTAGAGCTGGTGGGCGGCGGCCAGCTGCCCCGCCAGGTACACCAGAGCCAGGAGGGTGATGGCAACAGTGGGCAGAGTCCGGTTCACCATCTCTATGGGGATCTTGTAGAAGTCACTCTGCTTGTATTTCACGTACGGGTGGATGATGTCTCGTACAAAAGAGTAAGCAAAAAAGAAGATGGAGAGGGCCACGGCTGCGAGGACGGGGCCCTTCCAGCCAGGAAATAACTGCAGTGGCATGTTCTCAATGTCCCGCGAAGAAGACAGAGTCCCCATGTCCACAGGCTGGAAGCTGAGCTGACGGGCCAGCTCCATGATCTGCTGCCGGGCCTCCACAGAATCACTGCAGATGAACACCTGCATACAGGGGGAAAGGTTTGTTGACAGTGATAAAAATATAGAATATTTCCCTTTAAACCTTCAGACAGTCAATTTTATTTCCCTCTGTACACAACAAAAATAATTCTCCTCTAAAGCGTTCAGTTTGATTTCCTCCCTAAATGAATGTCAGTCTTCTCTAGAGCGTTTCTGAAAACACACTGCTGCTTCATCAGGTAAAAATAAATAATCATAATATTTAACTTTATTTGTTCATACAAGAAATGCAGCTGAAAGTGAAATTAACATACAAACTGGGACAGATAATCATCATGGTCATAATTAATGGAAGATAAAATGGAAAATTAAACCCACCTGATAATAATACAAATAAGATCAAAACAAAGATTATCATCATTATCACTATTATTATTACAGAAGTGCAGCAGTGTGAATTAGATCTTGTATCAGGAGAGTGAGAGCAGGTTAAAGTTGAGGTGAAGAGATGAGGTTTTATCTGTCTTTTAAAAACACTCGGTGAGCTTCTTCTTCGGTGGTATCTGGAGGTGATGTACTCTGGGCTGGTTCTCCTGCAGCTGCTGCTGGACCTGGACCTCAGTGTTCTCTCAGGTCTGTAGTGAACCAGGGAGTTAGTGATGTAGCTCTGTCCCATTCAGGTCTTTGTGTTTAAGGAGGAGGCTAGTTCTAACTGTAACAGGAAGTTAAACTGGACTGACGTGGTCTCTCCTCTCGGTTCTGGTTCTGGGTTTAGAGTCGCACTTTAGCTGTTTCTAAGACTTTCATCACCCTGTTGAGGTGGGACCTGAAGCACAGATCTGAATCTAAGACAACACAGAATGTAACCTCAGAGTTAATCCAGGGTTGATCCAGAGCAGTTGTGTTTTGGTGTAGGGGAAGACCGGTAGGATTTCAGGTGTGTCAGTTATTGCCCGACAACAGGTAGTGATGGAGTTCACAGCTGCAGCATAATTTGGTCCAGCAGAGATGTACAGTTGTGTGTCAACATGTAACCATGGCGACACACTGCACGTTGTGCCCCGTGATGTATTAAAGTCTCATCTGTGAAAAAGGCTGAACACCTGTTGGTTCAGATTAAACACACACAGGTGTCCTCTACCTGTACCTTCAGGCACAGGTAGAACAGTCAGGTAGAGAACAGTCAGGTAGAACAGTCAGATAGAACAGTCAGGTAGAACAGTCAGGTAGAGAACAGTCAGGTAGAACAGTCAGGTAGAGAACAGTCAGGTAGAAACAGTCAGGTAGAGAACAGTCAGGTAGAAACAGTCAGGTAGAGAACTGTCAGGTAGAACAGTCACGTAGAGAACGGTCAGGTAGAGAACAGTCAGGTAGAACAGTCAGGTTGAGAACAATCCTGTAGAGAACAGTCACATAGAGAACTGTCAGGTAGAACAGTCAGGTAGAAACAGTCAGGTAGAACAGTCAGGTAGAGAACAGTCAGGTAGAACAGTCAGGTAGAGAACAGTCAGGTAGAACAGTCAGGTAGAACAGTCAGGTAGAACAGTCAGGTAGAGAACAATCAGGTAGAGCACAGTCAGGTAGAACAGTCATGTAGAACAGTCAGGTAAAGAACAATCAGGTAGAAAACAGTCAGGTAGAGAACAGTCAGGTAGAGAACAGTCAGGTGGAGAACAGTCAGGTAGAACAGTCAGTTAGGTAGAGAACAGTCAGGTAGAGAACTGTCAGGTAGAGAACAATCCTGTAGAGAACAGTCAGGTAGAACAGTCAGGTAGACAACAGTCAGGTAGAACAGTCAGGTAGAACAGTCAGGGAGAGAACATCAGGTAGAGCACAGTCAGGTAGAGAACAATCAGGTAGAAAACAGTCAGGTAAAACAGTCAGGTAGAAAAAGTCAGGTAGAACAGTCAGGTAGAGAACAATCCTGTAGAGAACAGTCAGGTAGAGAACTGTCAGGTAGAGAACAATCCTGTAGAGAACAGTCAGGTAGAGAACAATCAGGTAGAAAACAGTCAGGTAAAACAGTCAGGTAGAAAAAGTCAGGTAGAACAGTCAGGTAGAGAACAGTCAGGTAGAACTGTCTGGTAGAGAAAAGTCCGGTAGAACAGTCAGGTAGGGAACAGTCAGGTAGAACAGTCAGGTAGAACAGTCAGGTAGAGAACAATCAGGTAGAGGTAGAACAGTCAGGTAGAACAGTCAGTTAGAGAACAGTCAGGTAGACAACAGTCAGGTAGACAACAGTCAGGTAGAACAGTCAGGTAGAGAAAAGTCAGGTAGAACAGTCATGTAGAACAGTCAGGTAGAGAACAGTCAGGTAGAACTGTCTGGTAGAGAAAAGTCAGGTAGAACAGTCAGGTAGAACAGTCAGGTTCTCTGTTGTTGTTGTTACTGTTGTTGTTGTTACTGTTGTTATTGTTACTGTTGTTGTTACTGTTGTTATTGTTACTGTTGTTATTGTTACTGTTGTTGTTACTGTTGTTGTTGCTGTTACTGTTGTTGCTGTTACTGTTGTTGCTGTTGCTGTTACTGTTGTTGTTACTGTTGTTGTTACTGTTGTTACTGTTACTGCTGTTACTGTTGTTGCTGTTACTGTTGTTGTTACTGTTGTTGTTGCTGTAACTGTTGTTGCTGTTACTGTTGTTGCTGTTACTGTTGTTGTTACTGTTGTTGTTACTGTTGTTACTGTTACTGCTGTTACTGTTGTTGCTGTTACTGTTGTTGTAACTGTTGTTGCTACTGTTGTTGCTGTTACTGTTGCTGTTACTGTTGTTGCTGTTACTGTTGTTGTTGCTGTTACTGTTGTTGCTGTTACTGTTGTTGCTGTTGCTGTTGCTGTTACTGTTGTTGCTGTTACTGTTGTTGTACCTGTTGTTGCTACTGTTGTTGCTGTTACTGTTACTGTTACTGTTGTTGCTGTTACTGTTGTTGTTACTGTTGTTGCTACTGTTGTTGCTGTTACTGTTGTTGCTGTTGCTGTTACTGTTGTTGTTACTGTTGTTGCTGTTACTGTTGTTGTTATTGTTGTTGTTACTGTTGTTGTTGCTGTTACTGTTGTTGCTGTTACTGTTGTTGTTACTGTTACTGTTGTTGCTACTACTGTTGTTGTTACTGTTGTTGTTGCTACTACTGTTGTTGTTGTTGTTGTTACTGTTTTTGTTACTGTTACTGGTGTTGCTACTACTGTTGTTGTTACTGTTTTTGTTTTTACTGTTACTTGTGTTACTGTTGTTACTGTTGTTGTTGGTACTGTTGTTGTTACTGTTGTTGCTGTTGTTACTGTTGTTGCTGTTGTTACTGTTGTTGTTGTTGATACTGTTGTTGTTACTGTTACTGTTGTTGTTGTTACTGTTTTTGTTACTGTTACTGGTGTTGCTACTGTTACTGGTGTTGCTACTACTGTTGTTGTTACTGTTTTTGTTTTTACTGTTACTTGTGTTGCTGTTGTTACTGTTGTTGTTGTTGATACTGTTGTTGTTACTGTTACTGTTGTTGTTGTTACTGTTTTTGTTACTGTTACTGGTGTTGCTACTGTTACTGGTGTTGCTACTACTGTTGTTGTTACTGTTTTTGTTTTTACTGTTACTTGTGTTGCTGTTGTTACTGTTGTTGTTGTTGATACTGTTGTTGTTACTGTTACTGTTGTTGTTGTTACTGTTGTTGTTGTTGTTACTGTTGTTGGGACTCCATCATTCAAGAGACCAAATGTTTCTTTGCTCCACTGGACAAAGGAACTCACACTCCACAGTTCCTCACCGTTCACACCTGGGGACGACCCTTCCCCCCACGGACCTTACTGGCCAGCCAGTGTGGGTCAGCGTGTGACATGTGACCCCCAAGGGTGTCACCAAACAAAACCAGATCTCTGGCCCTCTTCTCGCTCTCTTCTCCTTTGGCTTGCTCTGGAGAGCAGCTCCAGCTCTCTCCTTTCAGTTTTTCAAAGGGCAACAAGGTCCGAGCCCAGGTCAGCCCTGCTACCTGAGAAACCAGCTTTCTCGCCAGCCCGCTACCAGCAGCCTGCAAACTCTCTTCTACTCAACAGCAGCGACCTGCTTCGGATTAACTGTGTCACGACCTGGCTCAAAGCCATGACAAAAACGAGGAGACGTACGGTTTCCATAGCAAAAGCAACATGATTTTATTACAAACAATATAAAAGTAGGAAATTGGACCATAGTCAAACACTAACTAAACTAACAAATAAATTAACTAAACCAAACACAAGGCGCCGAGGGATCGCGGGCGCAGTCGTGCAGCCGTGCCAGGTAGGACCCATAGTCATGCAGGTCAGAGAACGTGTGAGGAGTAATGCCGGCTTTTATATCCTGTGGACTGGCCAGGTCCACCCAGGTGTGGCAAGCCCCACCTACGACCTGTAGGAAAGGACAAGACAACACAACACAAAAGAAACCAACACAAAACCCAACAGCAGGCCCTAGAGGCAGGAGGCCGTCACAACTGTGAGTGAACCAAGTTCTCTTCAGAATCAGCAGCTACGACACAAGGCCAGCTGGTTTTCCAAGCAACAGGAGTCTGTAGCAGAGTTAGCATGGAACAGCTAACTCTGTGAGGAGAAACAAAGGCGATAACTGCAAAAGTAAACACAGCCAGACAGGACTTTACTCACCAGGAAATCTCCTAACTCAACTGGACTTTAACACCAAACACTGGAGAGGACCTCTTTGCTGGTTTCCAAGGACTGGGTAACGTTAACTGACTGGGCCTAACCTTTCCCCAGCACAGCATAGCACCGCACAGCATTGAACTAAGCAGCAGAAGTCTTAACTTTGTTAATGTACTTGTTGATTGATGTCTTGTTGTTGTAATGTTTGCTTGGTTGTGGTCAGTCATACAGTTAATCAGGTACCGTATGTTCACACACATAGTAGTAGTCTCAGCTCTAGAACCTGCATGAAGCTAACCACCCCCCTCTAACCTGGTACCTTTAGATTACATGAGCTAGGGCTAACAAAGAAACTCAACCTTCCCTCCACACAACCCAGGTGGTCCAGCGGCCATTTGAGTAGTTTCTTTGTTTACCGCCATCTTGTGTAGTCTTCTTTGTTCAGATCATGTGGTCACAGTGACCACTTTGAATCGGCCATCTTGCCTTTGTTTGTGTCCTCACAAACACACACACAAACACACACACACACATACACACACCTGTATATACTAGATCAGACATTGTGTTTTACTCTGCTCCATTGTAAATAAATGCCTTTAAGTATAACTACTGGTGTGTTTAATGTTGCACAAGCGTGAATATTGCCAACCTCTACTTTGTAGAATTCCAATCCTTCAACTTTAACTTACTGTTGATTTGGCAGTTTGGTTATAGTTAGTAAGCTAATTGTTAATCAGAGTTCCAGATTAATGGTAATAATTTGAGACTAAAACCATATTGGCTATTTTGCCTATTAGTTTAGGCTGGTGCCCCGTGAACTTTAATTAATTTTAAAGTTATTATTTAATATTAATATTTTTAATATTAATATTTTCTTAATTTATGATAGCCAATAAATTGATAAACAACCAAAATTCAACACATAGTTGGTGTCCAGCTCATGAGGTAGAGCTCAGACCTAACACTGTTTTGTGTTGTTGTTGTTGTCAGGTATGTGTGATAGGTGTGGGTGTACCTGTGTGCTGGCATCCTTGGGGCAGCTCTGCTGCATGGCCCAGGCGGAGATGACGTTGAAGCCTTTGACCACGGTGGAGTCTGGCAGCAGGGAGGACAGGTACTCAGCGTTGGATTCTGGGTACTGGTTCACCCTCCTGTTGTTACTCACGTCCACCAGGATCTTTCCTGTAGGAAACATACGAGTCTGTAGATTAATACATTGAATATACATTAAAGTGCAGCTGTACATTAGACCTCTGAGTCTGAGGGAGTCTCTGCTGCTGCATGAACAGTCAGTGTATTTAAATGAAAGCATGTCATCACATATGTATGATCTGCTTCAGTACGGCCACCAGTCAGAACTACACCATCACCTTCATGTTGCTCTGTCTATAGGATGACTGCATCATTAGTGCAGTATTCATTAATATATACAATCTAAACCTCATACAAAATGTTTGAGCTGCAGCTGTTAGCATCAATGTCTGAGACACAGAAAGAACCAGAGAGAAAACTAATGAGTCCACACTGACAGACTCTGTCCCCACTGGTCCTCATGTGTCCTCTCTTACACACTGTGTATACTGATATATCTATACATCCTGTCACAGTGGATCTACACTGTCAGAGAGCAGACACATCTGAAGCTCAGCGGAGGTTTTAACACTGAAGATCCTCAGTGTGACTCAGACCCACTTTACCTGCAGCTCAGGTTCAGGTGTTCACTCTCATCACAGGCTGTGATGAAATCACTCCCTCTACAATCACTGTACAGTGAGTGTGACGGGAGGAACCTCCTCTCCTGCAGCAGCTCGGTGGACTGGGAGGATCCGGATCCTGTGACCTGCTCTCAGTGTGTCTGTGTAGTTGTGTAGTTGTGTTGTTGTGTTGTTACCTTCCAGTAGATGTTTGAGGTCCCACAGGACGGAGTAGTGCTCACGGCGGATCGCCAGGAACACAACGCTCGCCTTCCCCACGGCGTCCTCATGGTGCGTCACGTCCACCACGTGAGGAAACGACTGGGCTGCCAGTTTGGGGTGGCGGCTGCCTACCACCACATGGAAGCCACAGCGCAGCAGGCGGAGCGTCAGACACTTGGCGAAGTCGCCGGAGCCCAGGATGGCCACTGCCGGCTGACAGGCGGCGCCCGCGTCTCCGATGCCGTTCTTGGTGCCGTTGGGCAGGAAGCAGGCCTGGGGATGGTGAGAGGGGCAGTGAGAGGAGGAGGAAGTGAGGAACACAGGGCTCCGGCTGTTGCCCATCATAGAGATGGAGTCCATCCTTCTTCTCACTCTGTGGTTCACTGAGAGGACGACTTCACTGAGGGAAGAGAAGGACAAGCGGAGCATTGATTATTCATCAGCTCTTGTTCTTGACGTCCTGATCAGACTGACTCTGCATCAGCTGATCCCTGTGGTTGTAATTAGCACCAATCATAAAGCAGGTCGTCACTGGTTACCACTAACTGGACACATAAAGATGATGTCATCAGTCAGAGTCCGTTCTGCTCTGGATTATTATAACAATTATCTATTAATGACTTATTAACAATAATAAATGACTTATTAACCAATCAGAATCTGCTTATAAAGGATTTATAAATATTTATAACTAGGTTATTAATTAGGTTTTATCCAAAATTATAACTGGTGAAAGGAGCTTTATAGTAACTCATTAATAATGATGATATGTTTCACACTTTATAATAAAGCTTATTTACCAGTTTTAAATGGTAGTCAACAGATTAATGAGTAATAATCATTAACTTGCTCTTTCCAAATAGTGATCCTGCATCAATGTATGAAAACGGTTATAGCTTGTTTATAATAGTTTATTTATGACCTATAAAGTGTTAACTGAATTATTAACCTGATTATAAAACATTAATAAATCCTTTATAAGGGTTGTCTGATTGTAAAGTGGAACCCAGAGACTTACCACAGAATAGCTGTCAAACCAAAAGCTGCTCTTATTAATTACTTATAACTGATCATCAGGCATGATTAGAGGATTTATTAAACATTGATTAAACGAAATTACAACGTATAAACTCATTAGAAAGTGGCATCAAAACACAGGCCCTGTGTGTGTGTATGTGTGTGTGTGTGTGTGTGTGTGTGTGTGTGTGTGTGTGTGTGTGTGTGTGTGTGTGTGTGTGTGTGTGTGTGTGTGTGTGGTGGTGGTGGTGGGGGGGGGGTAATAAAGGCCGGTGTGTTCTACATTGCTGACCCCTCCTCTCCTGCAGCAGCTCAGTGGACCGGGAGGATCCGGATCCTGTGACCTTTTCTGACTGAGACCTTGTTCCGGTGAAGGACGCGGAGCGGCAGCTGCAGCCTGTCCGCACCTGTAGCGCTGCAGCACGGCGGCCGCTGCCGCTGCTGCCGCTGCTAACGAGCAGCACACTCAGCGACATGACGACACGCTCGCTCACAGAGATGAAGAACACACAGAGGGACGGTGTGCTACTCACCTGTCCTTCACGTGGACGATGTGTTCACGCAGAGACGTTGACCAGTTGCTAACTGTCCATCCTGATGCTGATGCTGCTGCTGCTCAGCCTCCGCTGTCTGAACACATGCTGCGTTCACGTCCTGTCGGAGATAAGAGGGGCCCATACAGAAATGGAATATATGACATATATGTCACCTACATTAATATCACATATATACATCCTCTGGATATATAAACATATACGTTTATAGCATAGATGATTTACCAATAGTAAAATTGGTGTATGTACAATAATAAAAATATCTGTATGATGAATTTTTATATGGTGTTATGTGTTGCGTAAAAACAACATACAATTTAAATTTCTATGATTATGGATATTTTTCTTGCCTTTTAATGTCTATCCTATCTATAATAATAATAATAATAATAATAATAATAATAATAATAATAGGTTATATATAATAGCTACAGGCTTTAGATGGATATATATTTATGTAACATATGTCTAAAAATAAAATCATACATACATTAACATATGGCTGGACATATAAGTCAATAGGTCTTTTATCCCATTATTATTTAAGATATGTTATATTGAGATATATTTGATATGTGCATATATTTCATATATCGATATTCAATATATGTACATACATTAAATTTGCATATGGGGTGCTTCTCAAAATAATGTGTTAGCATAGCATGTAGGTAATGTATAAACTGAGATAAAATACAATAACAATATAGACAAAATAAATGTAACTTTTTTTTTTTTAATCTTTTTTAATGTAAATAAATTTTTCAGATGGATTGTCTATAGATGAAAAGTCTGCATAAGGCAAAAAACAAGATATAAAACAAGATTTACAAAAACGACATTGACTTCTATAGAAACGATCAGAGCTACAATATTATTACAAAGTTTTCAAAATCTTTGTTCTGCATGAAAAAAGAATTGATGCTACACAGACAATCTGAATATTTGTTAACCAGCCTTTCACGTTATCTCTCTCTGAGGGTTTGATCCCTCTTTTGATAAGAGAAGAATAAAATGCTATTGTGCAGTATTTGCCCTGAAACAGGTTTTCCAGGCAGGATTTAAAAGATATTTTTCTGTGGCACAGAGGAAAGATTTCAGATTTTTCTACTGAAATCCCAAAGCAACGAAAAACTCCTGAGTGTTTGATGTCTGTGGTTCACTTCCTGCTTTCCTCTATACCTTTCTGTGAAAACCAGGCTCTGTTAATAATAAAATAAAGTTTTATTTTAAAGATAAAATTAATAAAGTATCACACCACCACCAGTCTGGACCTTTGACACGGGGCAGGTTGGGTGGAGATCATCCGCCCTCGGCTGGAGGCGGAGGGACTTGAACGCATCTTCAGAGAAGACTGTCTGACAGGCTGAACTCAGGGCTGTAAACCCTCCTCAGCACCTGACGTGGTCACATCCACCATGTCGGTTGTGGAGGGAGCCGTGCTCGCCCTGTTACTCCTCTGTGTGTTATTTATTATCCGGGTTTTTGTCGTTGTGAAGACTGGATCGCAGTTCAAACCCGGAACCAGAGGTCCGGTCTCTGTGCTCGTCGTCGTGGGATCAGGTAACGTTACTAACGTAAACTCACGTCCACGTACTGTCATATCTGCTGCTCTCTGACGTCATACAGATTAACTATTACCTCAGACATGTTCTAGTGACAAACCATTTATTGAACTTCACGACGTGTCACATATTACGTCAAATTCTAGTGCAGAAGGGAGATCAAGCGAGTTCTGCCGTTAGCCGATTTCCTTAGCTTCCATGCTAACAACAAGTATCGTACTGGACTGTACCAAAATATCGGTTAGGATGGGGGTGGTCATCATTACTGTTTTCTCCAGACAGGAACAGTATCTGATTATAGTAAAGACAACAGATAAACTACATGGTCATAATTACGTAGACACCTGCTAATGTGATGTCATCACTCCGGTCATTAACCTCCCGCGGGAACAGCCTCATCACCTCAGGGGACTTTGAACCAGACTGCGCGGATTTGGTCTCATCCAGCCTCCAGAGAACTAGTGAGGTCCAGGACTGAGGTTTGGTGAGAAGGCTTGGTTCTGGTCCAGGTCTGTCCTGATGAGCTGGACTGGGCTGAGGACAGGGGTCAGGGGTCAGGTCTAGTTCCTCCTGTTCAGACTGGGTGAACTGGCTTTGAGCATGGGGGAAGGTCTACAACACTGGGGTTTAGACCAAACCAGGAGAACAGCCCAGACTACAGACTACAAACAACTCAAATACTATCTGAACATATGAAGGGTCTATTAATCTGAAGAACACCTCTGTCTTTCCTGTTATTTAACTTTACATCATTCAGTGTCTCAGTGTTTCTGAAATTAATGCACAAAATAATTATCAATTGCAGATTTTAAAAACAAGGAATCATTGTTCGACTTGTTGAAATCTATAATCTAATCTATAGCAATAACAAAGGGCTGTCAGCTGTTCTCTGTGGTAGTGAATGCCATCAGTTAACATTATCTTATGTCTTATGTGATCACTCTCTTTGTCTTTATCTCGCTTCACCAAATAAATAAAAAAATATATACCTTCTTGTTTAATACATTGAATCTATATGTTAAACTGCAGTGAAGCTGAATGTTCACCAGTGTCATAATGTTTAGATAAAAACAGGGAGTATTCAAACATTTGACCGTGGATATGAAGTGTTTATGAGAGATGCAGAAGAATCTGTAATGGTTAATTGGAATAATACATTTGTTCCATGGTGTGTGTGTGTGTGTGTGTGTGTTACGGTCCAGGCGGTCACACCACAGAGATCCTGCGGCTGATGGACAGTCTGTCTTCAGCTTACTCACCTCGACACTATGTCATCGCTGACACTGACAGGATGAGCGAGGAGAAGATCTGCTCCTTTGAAAACTCTAGACCACACCCAAACTCTAAGTCACAGGTACGTCACAGCTACACACCTGTACACAGGTTCATTATTACGTCTTTATTTAAACCTGAAAATCATATTATATCAATACAGTTAATAAATAACGTATCAACAAAATTAATTAAAGCAGGTTCAAAGAGAAGTTAGAAGATTTCAAATGAATAAGTTTGTACAGTGATTTGCAGTGAGTCATGGGGGATAAAGCAGATCTTCTGACATGGAGTGTAAACCAGTCATCACTGTTACTGTCAGAGAGAGAGAGAGAGAGAGAGAGAGAGAGAGGACACAGTGCTGAGTGTTGGTGAGCAGCTGAAGTCTGTACAGGACGTCACATGATCTGAAACTGACAGAACAGTTTCCTCCACAAGGTGTTTCTACAGAGACAGGAAACAGTAAGTCAGTCGTTTACCAGCTGTGACAGCACAGCTGGACTTGTGTGACACTGGTGGTGATAACTAGCGAGTGATGGGCTGCGGTGTTGGTGTTCACCAGCAGGTGGTGCTGGCGCTCTTCTCGCCTGAGCCTCTCTGCTCCTGACACGGTCTCAGGTAGAAACAAACTGGTTCCTGCTTGATCTGTGTGAGAACTACTTTCTGCTGCGGATGAATCTGGGTCTGTGGATCGTTCTGGTCCTGATGTGTTTGAATCTTTTCCTCTGTGTGGGTCTGGAGACAGGAGGAACAACATGTCTCTGATCCTGGACTGACCCTCTCTGTCCCTCAGTTCACCATCTGTCGGATCCCCCGGAGCCGGGAAGTCCATCAGTCTTGGACCTCGTCTGTGGTCAGCACCCTGAAAGCCCTGAGGTTCTCCCTCCCCCTGGTCTTCAGACTCAGACCTGATATGGTGAGTGAGACCAGACCAGTCCGCTGTTAGATCTGCACCCTCAGTGACACAGTCACAGTCCTGCAGAGTCCTGCAGAGTCCTGCAGAGTCCTACAGAGTCCTACAGAGTCCTACAGAGTACTACAGAGTACTACAAAGTCTTACAGAGTACTACAGAGTACTACAGAGTCCTACGGAGTCCTACGGAGTCCTACAGAGTCCTACAGAGTCCTACAGAGTACTACAGAGTACTACAGAGTACTACAGAGTACTACAAAGTCCTGCAGAGTCTTACAGAGTACTACAGAATACTACAGAGTCTTACAGAGTCCTGCAGAGTCCTACAGAGTCCTGCAGAGTCCTGTAGAGTCCAGTAGACTACTGCAGAGTACTACAGAGTCCTGAAGAGTCCTGCAGAGAACTACAGAGTCCTGCAGAGACCTACAGAGTCCTATAGAGTCCTACAGAGTCCTATAGAGTCCTACAGAGTCCTACAGAGTACTACAGAGTACTACAGAGTACTACAAAGTCTTACAGAGTACTACAGAGTACTACAGAGTCCTGCGGAGTCCTGCAGAGAACTACAAAGTCCTTCAGAGTCTTACAGAGTACTACAGAGTACTACAGAGTCCTGCAGAGTCCTACGGAGTCCTACAGAGTACTACAGAGTACTACAGAGTACTACAAAGTCCTGCGGAGTCTTACAGAGTACTACAGAATACTACAGAGTCTTACAGAGTCCTGCAGAGTCCTACAGAGTCCTGCAGAGTCCTGTAGAGTCCAGTAGACTACTACAGAGTACTACAGAGTCCTGAAGAGTCCTGCAGAGAACTACAGAGTCCTGCAGAGTCCTACAGGGTCCTGCAGAGTCCTACAGAGTCCTGCAGAGTCCTGCAGAGTCCTACAGAGTCCTACAGAGTACTACAGAGTACTACAAAGTCTTACAGAGTACTACAGAGTACTACAGAGTCCTGCGGAGTCCTGCAGAGAACTACAAAGTCCTTCAGAGTCTTACAGAGTACTACAGAGTACTACAGAGTCCTGCAGAGTCCTACGGAGTCCTACAGAGTACTACAGAGTACTACAGAGTACTACAAAGTCCTGCGGAGTCTTACAGAGTACTACAGAATACTACAGAGTCTTACAGAGTCCTGCAGAGTCCTACAGAGTCCTGCAGAGTCCTGTAGAGTCCAGTAGACTACTACAGAGTACTACAGAGTCCTGAAGAGTCCTGCAGAGAACTACAGAGTCCTGCAGAGACCTACAGAGTCCTATAGAGTCCTACAGAGTCCTATAGAGTCCTACAGAGTCCTACAGAGTACTACAGAGTACTACAGAGTACTACAAAGTCTTACAGAGTACTACAGAGTACTACAGAGTCCTGCAGAGTCCTGCAGAGAACTACAAAGTCCTTAAGAGTCTTACAGAGTACTACAGAATACTACAGAGTCCTGCAGAGTCCTGCAGAGAACTACAGAGTCCTACAGAGTCCTGCAGAGTACTACAGAGTCCTGCAGAGTCCAGTAGAGTACTACAGAGTCCTGCAGAGTCCTGCGGAGAGAGTACTGCAGAGTACTGCAGAGTACTACAGAGTACTACAGAGTCCTTCACAGTCCTGCAGATAACTACAAAGTCCTGCAGAGTACTACAGAGTACTACAGAGAACTACAGAGTCCTGCAGAGAACTACAGAGTCCTGCAGAGTACTACAGAGTCCTGCAGAGTCCTGCAAAGTCCTACAGAGTCCTGCAGAGAACTACAAAGTCCTGCAGAGTCCTACAGAGTACTACACACTCCTGCAGAGTCCTGCAGAGTCCTACAAAGTACTACAGAGTCCTGCAGAGTCTTGCAGAGAACTGCAAAGTCCTGCAGAGTATTACAGAGTACTACAGAGTCCTGCAGAGAACTACAAAGTCCTGCAGAGTCTTACAGAGTACTACAGAGTACTACAGAGTCCTGCAGAGTCCAGTAGAGTCCAGTAGAGTCCTACAGAGTACTGCAGAGAACTACAGAGTCCTGCAGAGTCCTGCAGAGTACTACAGAGTCCTATAGAGTCCTGCAGAGTACTACAGAGTACTACAGAGCCCCTCTCTCCTGCAGCCACATGCAGATAATCCACTGATATAAACAGAAAAACGTCCTCATACAAACATAACAATGTTACATAACGAGATCATGCTCTTTGAGTTACAAGCCTCTGTCTCATTCATGGACACAGTCTAATTGTGACGCAGGAAATGTGATCAGTGCAGAACCACAGTCATTATTCCAGTCACAGCTGAGACCTGGTGTCAGGCTGCTGGAGCTGGATGTAGAAGACAGATGGAAGATACACTGAGTGACAGTCTGGAGACAACTTGTCCAGAGAAGACCAGGTGTGTTTGTACAGGATCCTGTGTTCATATGTTCATCAGCTGCAGTAGGTTCACACAGAGCTGCTGTGTGAACACATGTTGGACAGCTGTTTCTGTCCGCCTCCTCACTGTCTCTATAGATTTAACCCTAAACTTTTACTCACCAATCTGCTCTCAGTAATCTATCATGATGAAAGAAAATATGTTTTTGCAAATTTTAGTAAATCTATTAAAAGTCAAAAACTGAAATCTCTCATTAACTCAATCTCTCCTCAGACTCTTCACTGTGTCTCTGATCTGAGATCAGCTGCTTCTTGTTTCCTTTAATTATAACTGAGATGAGTCTACAACTTGATGGAGTTCACCTGTGGTAAAAAACACCTGATTGGACAGTTAGGAAAGACACACACCTGAGTGTATGATGTCACACAGTTCACCTGCAGGTCAGGAGCTTACTAACTCAGATAAAGACATTGAACATGTAACAGAGAGAAAAGCATCAGAGAGTCTCTCTGTCTGTTAGATGTTTGCAGTGTTAGTGACATTACATGATGGTTGTTGTTGTTGTTGTTGTTGTTGTTGTTGTTGTTGTTGTTGTTGTTGTTGTTGTTGTTGTAGTTGTATCTGTGGGTGTCGTGCTGACGCTGTATGAACCTCCTCTACCTGAGCTTCATGTTCACAATGTGTCTCACAGTGAAAATCAAACCAGTCTGTTCACCTGTACACAGAGCTGATACAGTAGATAAGGTTCAGTGGAGCCACACACACACACACACACACACACACACACACACACACACACACACACACACACACACACACTGACACCAGCTGTCTCAGGTAGAAAGTGACACAGGTGTTTGTGTTGAGCAGCTGCACAGACAGACAGAGACTCAGAGACGACATGTCAGACAGATTATTAATGATAATGAATGCTATCTTCTCATTAAAAGAAGAGAACAGCTGTGAGAACAAACACATTCACTCTAGAGAAACAGGAAGTGTCTTTTCTTCTTTAAACTCCATTTCACACATTAAAGGTGTAATTGAAGTGATCAGACGTGATACTGTGTTACTGATCTACAGTCAGTGTGTTACTGATCTACAGTCAGTGTGTTACTGATCTACAGTCAGTGTTACTGATCTACAGTCAGTGTGTTACTGATCTACAGTCAGTGTTACTGATCTAGTGTTACTGATCTACAGTCAGTGTGTTACTGATCTACAGTCAGTGTTACTGATCTAGTGTTACTGATCTACAGTCAGTGTGTTACTGATCTACAGTCAGTGTTACTGATCTACAGTCAGTGTGTTACTGATCTACAGTCAGTGTTACTGATCTAGTGTTACTGATCTACAGTCAGTGTTACTGATCTAGTGTTACTGATCTACAGTCAGTGTGTTACTGAGTGTGTTACAGTGTTACTGATCTAACTGGTCTCAGTGCAGCTGCTGAGTGTCTGGCCAATCAGAGCTGCTGTTTAATATAATATATATAAACGCTTCAAACAGGTAACTGATAACTGAAGATAACGATTAAAGATAATAATGATTGATAGGAGCAATAATCTTTCCAATGGATCAATAACAGTCTACCCAGAACAGCTGAGTGTGATCAAACAGTCCATGTGTCCTCTTCAGAGTTGGTCCATTGAAGGTCAGTTGTGTAGTGTTGAAATAGTTTTAAACAAAGTTTAGTTTTGATCGAGAAATTAAAAGTAATTTAAAGGACTTGATAATAACTATAATATACACACAGAAACACACATATTCAAGTGTTTTGAGCCTGAACACAGACAGAGGGTCAACACTCCCACCCCCACCCCACAGAGAACCAGAGGGACTACCTGTAAAATAGATCATCATCATCATCATCATCATCATCACACACAGAGATTAAACAGATACTGACTCTGTGTGTGTGTGTGTGTGTGTGTGTGTGTGTGTGTGTGTGTGTGTGTGTGTGTGTGTGTGTGTGTGTGTGTGTGTGTGTGGGTTTTTCAGGTGCTGTGTAATGGCCCTGGGACTTGCGTTCCCCTGTGTGTGGCAGGACTGCTGCTTGGAATTCTGGGAATGAAGAAAGTCCTGATTGTGTATGTGGAGAGTATCTGCCGGGTCCAGACTCTGTCCCTGACGGGGAGGATCCTGTACCCGGTCTCAGACTACTTCTTTGTGCAGTGGTCCTCTCTGAGGGACAAATACCCCCGCTCCATTTTCCTGGGAAGAATCGTGTGAAAACATGGGTTACATCTTATGAAAACATCTGTCTGCTGTATGAATGTGAATAAATAAATCTATTTTTATTGTCTGAGCATGAATCATTCTGTGTGAGGTCTAACAGTGCACCTGCTGTTACACAGGAAAACATTCACCTTCCTTCTTTAATGGGATTAGTTAGGGGAATGAAACGTGCACGACTCACTCTGCTGTCAGAGCCGGACTGTATCTGCACAAGCTTTAAACAGTGACACACAGACTCACTCTTTAAAAAAACTACTGCTCAACAATCAACATGGCCGCAAGCAACATCCAGATCACAGGTCAAAGGTCAAATGTGCTGCAACAACAGACAGTGACGAAGGCGCCTTGGACCATAGATCATATTCTACAGGATCTCCTAAAGCAACGTGACACAAATTAGTGAAAAGGTGGAATGACTAATCCAAGTATACATTTTATATTATATAATACATATATATATATATATATATATATATATACAGTATATATTATATATAAAAATAATCTATATAAATAAGGGTTTTCTCTCCTTCCTAATGGAGACAGATCTGTGTCGCCCTGATTGTTCATTACTGAAGTTTTTGCTTGAAAAAACATGTTTTCTCTTGAATGTTGTTTCGTGTGTCAGGACCATTGTCAGTGCTGTTTGTCTTTCTTTGTGTCGTGGTTCCTGTTCCTGGACAGAGCTGTGGACAGGAAGAGCTCCGAGACAGGCTGTTAAACCAAACCACAGAGGAGGAGGAGCAGGAGGAGGGGCAGCAGCAGCAGCAGCCTGACATCTGGAGTTGTTTATAGACTCACTGAGATGCAGCTGTTCACATGATCAGAGGAGGGTCCATCACCTCAGTGTCAGTCTGGTCCTCACTTCATCAGTGATGGAGTCACACTGAACTGACTGTGACACAACACAGATTTAACCCTCTGGAGTCCATTGTGATGATTTCTTTATACATTAATGTGTCTTTGTGCAGCAGCTGCTGAACTGTCCTTGCCCACATGCCTTGTTTCCTTTTCTCAGCACAAACTCCACTGGAACTCTGACAAATATAATACAGTCTATTTACAATCAAAGGGGTTTTATTTTTGGGCCTTTTTCACTAAAATTATAAAACAATGGAAATCATGGAAAATATGAACAATTCAAACTGTGTGATCGTGTGTGAAAGTCACACATCAGCACGTTGAACTGATTTCCTCAGCTGGTCTTGACATGTAAAATTATGTAACTATAAATAAAACAGTGGCTACAGACGGACTCCAGAGGTTAAACTGACTGTATGGAGGCAGGTGAGTGATGGAGAGTCAGACAGCTACTGCTAGAGAGCTGATAATGTTTAAACCCTCCTACATTCAGTCCACAGTCTCATACTGTTGTATAAGTGTGTCTGTATGACCGTCACTGAAGCACCGTCTCATCCCACAGTCACAGTCTGATTCACCAGAGGCAGAGTCTGTCTTCAACAAGTTTCATCACATTTCAAAACCTGAAGCCTCAAAGTCCACAGCTCCACCCCCGAGTCACAGTCCAGCTCCTCTGCTCAGGTATAACATGTATTTATAATATATGATATATAATAAGAGTGGCTGTTGTTCTGCCATAGTTTACTGAGTTAAACTATTGGGGCTGGTAAAAGTAAAAGTCTCCAAGTGTAGAGGAGTAAAGAGGAGTAAACATTGCAGTAAAGGCAGTAAAGGTTGTTGTAGTCTCTGATCCAGCACCAGAACCTCCACCTTCTCTGAGGAGGACCTAACTCTGAACTCCTCTCTGACCTGGAGTGTGACCCGCCCTGAAGAGAGGAGCATCAGGAGGGGGAGTGGCCACAGACACGGAGGCCGCTCTGATTGGCTGCTGGGGCTGTTTTTCTGCAGCCTGAGTCTCCAGCAGGGTCCGTGCTGCTCTTCACTGTGAACGGTCTCGGATCTTCTCCCCCGGTCTGGGTCTGTTCAGGGACCCGAAGCAGCTGCTGATCTACGGGACTTTTCTCCACCAGACTACGAGGATCTAAGTTTGTGTTTAAGCGCGAAACCAAGACCATGACTCATTTTAATAAAGGACCCGCGTACGGATTATCAGCTGAAGTCCGCAGCAAAGTAAGTGACTTTAGAGTTAACAAAGAGTCCACACACACACACACACACACACACACACACACACACACACACACACACACACAGACACACAGTCCGTTACCTCCCGTTCTTCAGACGAACTTTACCGTCTGCACTCGGGCTGCACGAGCTCTCCGAAGTTTTCCGAACTTGTTTAGTTGGTGTCCTGAGCTCGGTGGTGTCCGGAGTCCTGAATGAGGCTCCGTCTCTTTAACTTGACTCCAACAAAGGCAGGAGACAGGAATGTGACCCACATCTCACTGCGAGGTTTCCCGCTGGATGGAGGCCTGCCCGCAGGACCACATAGAACCAGAACTCTATAGAGTCCAGGACCAGGTCTACAGACTGTCTGCAGATCAGTACCCGGGTCTGAGGTGGACCAAGACTGTCCTCTTAGTTCAGAGACTCTGCGTGTTTTCATATGCAGTTCAACTGGTAGAGACCGAGAGTAATTCACTGATTGAACCTGATACAGCTGCTCTGTCTGTCTCTGTGCCTGTTTGTCTCTGTGTCTGTCAGTGTCTCTCTGTTTCTCAGTGTCTCTCTCTGTGTCTCAATGACTTTCTGCGTCTCAGTGTCTGTCTGTGTCTCAGTGTCTCTGTCAGTGTCTCTTAATGTCTCTCTGTCTGACTGTCTCTGTCTCAGTGTCTCTCTGTCTCAGTGTCTCTCTGTGTCTCAGTGTCTCTCTCTGTGTCTCAATGACTCTCTGCATCTCAGTGTCTGTCTGTGTCTCAGTGTCTCTGTCAGTGTCTCTCTTCGTCTCAATGTCTCTCTGTCTGACTGTCTCTGTCTCAGTGTCTCTCTGTCTCAGTGTCTCTCTGTGTCTCAGTGTCTCTCTCTGTGTCTCAATGACTCTCTGCATCTCAGTGTCTGTCTGTGTCTCAGTGTCTCTGTCAGTGTCTCTCTTCGTCTCAATGTCTCTCTGTCTGACTGTCTCTGTCTCAGTGTCTCTCTGTCTCAGTGTCTCTCTGTGTCTCTCTCAGTGTCTCAATGACTCTCTGCGTCCTAGTGTCTCTCTGTGTCTCTGTCAATGTCTCTCTGCGTCTCAGTGTCTTTCTGTGTCTCTGTCAATGCCTCTCTGCGCCTCGGTGTCTCTATCTGTCTCTCTGTCAGTGCCTCTCTGTGTCTGTCTCAGTGTCTCTGTCTGCCTCTCTCTGTCTGTCTCTGTGTCTGTCACAGTGTCTCAGTCTGTTTCTGTGTCTCTTTGTCTGTCAGTGTCTCACTGTGTCTCTATGTCTGTCTGTCTCTGTCAGTGTCTCAGTGTCTCTTTGTCTGTCAGTGTCTCTCTGTGTCTCTATGTCTGTCTGTTTCTGTCAGTGTCTCTTTGTCTGTCAGTTCTTCACTGTGTCTGTCAGTGTCTGTCTGTCTCTGTGTCTCTCTGTCTCTGTCAGTGTCTCTCTGTGTCGCAGTGTCTCTATGTCTATTTCTGTGTCTCTCTGTATCTGTCAGTGTCTCAGTGTCTCTCTGTCTGTCAGAGCCTCACTGTGTCTGTCAGTGTCTCTCTGTGTCTCTGTGTCTCTCTCTGCATCTCAGTGTCTCTCTGCGTGTCAGTGTCTCTCCGTGTCTCAGTGTCTTAGTGTCTCTCTCTGTGTCTCAGTGTCTCTGTCTGTCTGTCTCTTTATCTCTGTCTGAGTGTCTCTCTGCGTCTCAGTGTCTCTGTCGATCGTTCTGTCTCTCTGTCAGTGCCTCTCTGTGTCTGTCTCAGTGTCTCTGTCTGCCTCTCTCTGTCTGTCTCTGTGTCTGTCACAGTGTCTCAGTCTGTTTCTGTGTCTCTTTGTCTGTCAGTGTCTCACTGTGTCTCTATGTCTGTCTGTCTCTGTCAGTGTCTCAGTGTCTCTTTGTCTGTCAGTGTCTCTCTGTGTCTCTATGTCTGTCTGTCTCTGTCAGTGTCTCTTTGTCAGTGCTTCACTGTGTCTGTCAGTGTCTCTGTCTGTCCCTGTCAGTGTCTCTCTGTGTCGCAGTGTCTCTATGTCTATTTCTGTGTCTCTCTGTATCTGTCAGTGCCTCTCTGTTTCTGTCAGTGTCTCTGTCAGTGTCTCTATGTCTCTCTGTCAGTGTCTCAGTGTCTCTCTGTCTGTCAGAGCCTCACTGTGTCTGTCAGTGTCTCTCTGTGTCTTTGTGTCTCTCTCTGCATCTCAGTGTCTCTCTGCGTGTCAGTGTCTCTCTGTGTCTCTGTCTGTCTCTGTCAGTGTCTCTCAGTGTCTCAGTGTCTGTCAGTGCCTCTCTGTCTGTCTCTGTATCTGTCTGTCTCTGTCAGTGTCTCTCAGTGTCTCAGTGTCTGTCAGTGCCTCTCTGTCTGTCTCTGTGTCTGTCAGTGTCTCTCTGTCTCTCATTCTCTCTGTCAGTGTCTCTCTGTGTCTCTGTCTCTCTGTGTCTCTGTCTGTCTCTGTCAGTGCCTCTCTGTCTCTCTGTGTCTGTCTCTCTCTATGTCTGTCTCTCTCTGTCTGTCTCTGTGTCTGTCTGTCTCTGTAGTGTCTCTGTCAGTGTGTCTCTGTGTCTCAGTGTCTCTCTGTTTCTGTCTTTCTCTCTGTGTCTGTCTTTCTCTCAGTGTCTGTCAGTGCCTCTCTGTCTCTCTGTGTCTGTCTGTCTCTGTCAGTGTCTCTCAGTGTCTCAGTGTCTGTCAGTGCCTCTCTGTCTGTCTCTGTGTCTGTCAGTGTCTCTCTGTCTCTCATTCTCTCTGTCAGTGTCTCTCTGTGTCTCTGTCTGTCTCTGTCAGTGCCTCTCTGTCTCTCTGTGTCTGTCTCTCTCTATGTCTGTCTCTCTCTGTCTGTCTCTGTGTCTGTCTGTCTCTGTCAGTGTCTCTGTCAGTGTGTCTCTGTGTCTCAGTGTCTCTCTGTTTCTGTCTTTCTCTCTGTGTCTGTCTCTGTCAGTGTCTCTCAGTGTTTCTGTGTGATGTGGTGCCACGTAGCAGTTTGATGACAGGAGCTCAGTGTTCCAGCTGCTCAGGGACAGTCGGTGTAATGAGTGAGAGACAGTGAGGGGGACAGAAGTGTTGGACTGCTACATGTCTGAAGGATGACATCATCACTGTGCAAGCAAAGCCTCCATCAGGTTCACATCAGCTACATGTCGTCTGGTCTATGAAGAGATATGAAGTGAAGATTATAAGATGAAACTTTGATGCTTCAGTCATAAAGAACAGTCGGTTCGTCTCTGTGATCCTCTGAACGTGGATGATGTCATTAACAGTTTCAGAACAGAGCGTGAAGCTAACGTGTTGCACAGAGTTTAAAGCTGCTGCTGATTCTCCAGTCGGACTTTTACATGTTTAATGTCATTAAAACTGTCACTAACAAAAACAACACAACTGATAATATCCTACAATTATCTACAAATATACAGATAACCCTAACCCAGGCTGAAAAGAGACGGCAACAACAACAACAACAACAACAACAAGCTACAGGCAGTCAAACAAAGACTGAATTAGCTGGAAATGAGAAGAGCTCTGGATTGATTTCATCACTGAACCTTGATGTAAACGAATTTATATCTGAGTGAACGTGATTTCAGTTGGTGATGTGTTCACTGTCTTTTCATGGAGAAAGATGATCATCCTATTAGATCTATGATGTTAGTTAGCATTCACCACATTAGACTACACAGGACATTAAAGTGATGAGGTTCATGTGAAGGGAACTAAAGAAGACCATAACACAGTTTTACATGCTGTCAGTCATAAATCTCTGACGTTCACTGTGTTATAACATTAAAACAGCTGATTCTATTTCACCCTGTAGAGTCAATCCAGTACTGACACTAGTATCAGAAATACCTCTGATACTGACTCATGTACTGGATCAGGTATCAGCCAGTAACCGAGCGCTCTGATCTGACTCCATGTTATTTATTAATAAAGTTTTTAGTTTCCCTCTATGATAAAGCAGCAGTTTTCAAATCACTTCTTCTTCTCTGATCTAAAACAGTAGCCTACACCCGAATTACTATGCAGCCACTGGCAGCTACAGTTTTAGAGCAGAGAAGAAGATGTTACATGTCACAGTGTCCCACCAGTAAAGTCATCATGTGCAATATGTCAGGCTTTGATATGGGGGATGGGGGGAGGGGGGGGGGCTCTGTGTCAGGAGCTGGGATTAGAGATTATTTATTCATAGATTTATTATTTATGACTCAAAGTCAGATCAGATGATTAAAGATTCTGTGGTGTTTCCTGAGTCATGCAACAATGACATCATCACATCACATCCACACAGGGTCAGTAGTTCACAGCTGTTTATTTTATTTGATGTATTGGTATTGGATTAGTATCAGCTGATACAGGTTCAGGTATCAGAGCGTCTCAACACTGTGTGTGAACTGTGTTCCCTTCATCTGCTGAAGTTCAGTGAAGCCAATTTCTCTGGCCCCTCCCACCCATGACATCATAGACATGGCTCAGAGGTATGTTTCTACGGTAGCAGCTGCTGTGCTAGTGTCTGACTGTAGCTCCAGTGTTAGTGTTAGCATTAGCCAGCCTGATAACTATCGTCAGACAAACAATATTGTACATGAAGAAGATGAATTCTTCGTCATTAGTAGTAAACACACGAGCGCGCCAACACCTGTGTCATACAGTACACACTAACACAACAGTAACACACTCCCCACCGACACACACTAGCGCCTCTAGTGGTGGAGCTGTTAGCTGTTAGCTGTTAGCTGTTAGCTCTGCTGAGCTCAGGTCCCACACAGTGACTGTCAGGGATAATACGTGTGATTGTAGAGAGTCAGTGTGGTTAAACACATGGTCATAGAACGTCAGCTCGCAGCTCTCTGATATTTAACGTCAGGACTGGACCAGAGACTCAGACTGGAGCAGACACACATGATGTGAAGGAGAACAAGCAGTTTGTGGTTGACCCATTAAAATCTGAAGCATGTGTAAGGTCACTGTGGAAAATATTCCCCCAACAGGAAGTGACTCATCTGAACTTTGAGGAGTGGAGCTGCCATTTTGAGAGGTTGACTCTTTGCTATGTGAACACAGATCAGAGGACGTCGTCTTTGTTTGGTGTAGATAGTGAGGCCACTGTCCTGAGCCTGGACGTCTCTGTCCACAGGATCAAGGTTCATGTTGTGCTGTGATGCTGGTGTCAGTTATATTGAGACATATTTGGTACAAACCACTGTTTCCTCACAGTGGAGTTTCCTTCACTTTATCTCATTTTACAGTTTCTGCTCCCAGTGATGTCTCTGCTATAATTCATACAACTCTTTCTTTGTAAATTGGAATCTGCTGCGTAGAACAGGTGGTTTATTCAACCAATCAGCTTCCAAACACTGTCTGTCAAAGTCACTGAGGATCAGTATCAGTCGGATCAGTTTCAGCTGAAATCAACCTGATCACATGTCAGAAGTGTGGGGATTGAAACCCAGATCCAAGACGCCAAGAACCAAGTACCTGAAAAAACAATTTAATTTTGGTTCTGCTTATCGTCTCCTACACATCTACAGGGACGTACATATCTATCTGCCGGGACCTGTGCTGTTATTTTCTTCTTAAAATGCCTCAATTCAACAGTTTAATCTCTTTACATTTGCTTGTCGTGACAGAAAATCACCTGTGGACCAGGTGTGTGTGTTCACAGTGTGTGATGTCCCTCACTAGTAAAATACAGGACAAACAAAGATGCATGTGTTTGTCACCAGACACTAAGATAAGACAGCAGTTAATTAAATGAACTGCTCTACACTGATCTGTATCTTCTATATTTTAATGCATGTCTGTAAATGTTTTATTGTAAATACTCTTTACTTTGTGAATCTTTGATTAACGTTTAAAAGGATTTTGGTTTTCTAAACATCTGACCTCTTTAACCATTTTGGAAAAGAAATAGAGAATCAATAAGAACCTGAATCAATAATCAGAGTCAGAATTGATAAATTCAAACGATACCCCACCCTACATGTTGATCCTTTCTTTACTCTGCTGTGTTTGTCCACTCAGCCTGCTGCTGTTGCTAAGCTGCTGTCAGCTGTGGGGGCGGGGCTCTGCAATGCAGCATGTCACTGCGTAACATTATCATCAACATTATTATTATCATTATCATTAACAGTAACATCTGTGATCTGAATGAAACATGTTGTCAGGTTTGGCAGTCTGCACTCGACCAAAGATCATCTGTGAGGGAAGAGGCTCCATTCCTCTGTCCAATCAGAGAGGACTGAGGTGATTAACTGATCACATCAGGTTCAGGTGTCACCCAGTTTATCAATATCAAATCAATAATCTAAGATGATCATATTGGTAGTATTGAAACAGACCCTCAGATCAAGCAGCTTGTGTAAAATCCGATGTTCAGCTTCTGCTGCTGTAGGTTTTACTGTGAACACTCAGTGGTCAGTTTATTAGGAACACAGTCCAGTGATAACTCCTCCTCTAACATTCAATTGTGTTGGAGAGGAGACACTGAATCTCAGAACATCGTCTTTGCACCACAGCAGATGAAGGTGAAACTGCTCATTAGGATTTTAATTATGTACTAAAGACTGTGAAGTTAACGAGGTTCTCGTTCTGTAACTCGTTAAGTAACTGTTACTCCATGTAGCTCTCATTAGAAACAGTAAATAAACTGGAACATCTACATCTTTACATTCATTACTATCATTACGTTTCATGATGATTGATAAACACTCCTGGTGAAGTTCATGTGATTTGATAGAAAGCTCCAGTGTGTTTAGATCTGTTTTCTGTGGTTTCCACAGATGAGACTGAAGCTCACAGTGTGTTGATGAGAGGACTGGGCAGTGTCTCTGATTGGATGGTTTGAGGTGTGAAACTGATCTCAGATCAGCCTCAGTGTGTTCAGTGATGTCTCCTGTCGTCTGTCACTCTCAGTGTCCTCTAGCTGGTTGAGTTTTGTCCTTTGTCCTGTGATGTGTCCACAGTGAAGAGTGAGGACCAAATTCTACTGGACCGGTCCTGTGTGTCCACTGTAGACCTCTGGTAACCCCTCCATACAAAGAACCACAGATGCTCAGACCTTCAACAGAATCCTCTGAGATTCACTTTGAGTTTTCAGGTTCAACAATAATCTGAATGTGCAGAGTCCTGCCCCCTCCTCAGTCTGAGCTCAGTTCAGTAACTGCGGCTCTGAACAAAAGGAGGACAGGCAGGGGCCCATCTGTGCTCCATTGCATAATGTGTGATCAGTAGTCCAGCTCCTCTCTGAGCTGCAGACTCCACATTCCTCACATTCTTCAGCTCCAAGCCCCCGACGAGGACCAGCTCTGAAGCTCACTGTGCTCAGGGAGCATCACAGTGTCTCTCAGGCTGATAACACACGTGTGTCGGCTGCAGCTCCAGCTTCATAGTAACAAGACCAGGTCAGAACCAGGTCTACGTCTGGACCACTAAGATCCTGGTTTTATAAAATCACATCAGTTAAAGACTGAGCTGAGATCTCAGCTGGATTCACTGTAACACAATCAGAAAGAGAGTCAGAGGCTCAGTCAGAACAGAGAGGTGAGTCTGTGGAGGGAAATCCAACACTGGAGACTCTCCAACAGAAACTCACTGAGGTTTGACACCAGGCGCTGTGTAAACAGAATCTGAAAAATCAGTAAATCAGGTGACCGAGGGGCCAAGATGGCTGCACTGCTCCCGCCAAGTCTGTCTGAGAGAGCAGGAACCAATGAGGAAACTCCAACACTCCAGTGTCAGGCTGCGTCCACACTGATTTTAAAACATCAGATATGATCTCCATCCACGTTAACACGCCTGAAAACACACATCACATGACCATTCACTACACTGAGCATGTGCGAGCTGGTGTACACAGGAAGTAGATTGTCCCTTCTGCAGTAAATCCTCTGAAGGAGGAACAGCAAAGACAGTTGTAGCATTAAAACAGAGAATGTAAGTGAACAACAGCTGCAAAGACAACAAGGTCAGTGACACTGTCATTTATTATCATGTTGTATTCACCACTGGTAGTCCAGGCTGATGAGAGCCAATCAGGAGAGGCCGTGGCTGTGACCTCATCGTTCACAAAGCTCTCAGTTTCTGTCCAGATCATGACACAACCCCAGAGTTTTCAAAATAAAACACAACCCCAGAGTTTTCAAAATAAAACACAACCCCAGAGTACAGGTGTGTTTGTGTAGAGGAACATGGCTCCTCCTCTGCTCTGGAGGTATGTAGCCCATCCAGCTCAGTCAAGCTGAGACGCTGTTGTTACGTCATGCTTCAGTGAAACAGGATGTGAATTGTGAGACTGGACATTAACCAGGAAGATGCTTGGTGGAGATGTTCTGTGCTGGTTAGCCTTTAGCCTTTAGCCTCCATGCTTCACCTGCAGGTGGCGTGCTCCTCTGGTGGTCCATGGTAATGTCACCTCACAGGGTGCTGTTGTGATATCTGACAGGAGCTGAAGTCGTTCTGTTTGAACCACAAAGAGGTTTAACAACTGCTCTCTGTAGCAGCAGACAGTCTGAGAATGTGACATGGAGAAGGGAAAGAAAAGTTGATGCTTCTCTGTCAAACATTTTTATTCCTCCACGTTGGCGACAGTCAGAGCAGCCATTTTGTTTTCAGGTCATCTGTTTCATTCTCGTGGACAATATATCTCATATCTCAACCGAACTTCTTCAAATTTGGCACAAACATTCACTTGGACTCAAGGATGAACTGATTAGATTTTGGTGATCCAAGATAAAAGGTCGAGGTCACAGTGACCTCATGAAACATAATTTCTGCCCTATGAACTTGATAAGTGTGTGTCAGTCAGTGACAGTGACAGTGTGTCTGTCAGTGACAGTACGAGTGTGTCAGTGACAGTATGAGTGTGTGACAGTCAGTGACAGTATGAGTGTGACAGTCAGTGACAGGGTGTCAGTCAGTGACAGTACGAGTGTGTGTCTGTCAGTGGCAGTATTAGTTTGTGTGACAGTACGAGCGTGTGACAGTCAGTGACAGGGTGTCAGTCAGTGACAGTACGAGTGTGTGTCTGTCAGTGGCAGTATTAGTTTGTGTGACAGTACGAGCGTGTGACAGTCAGTGACAGGGTGTCAGTCAGTGACAGTACGAGTGTGTGTCTGTCAGTGGCAGTATTAGTTTGTGTGACAGTACGAGCGTGTGACAGTCAGTGACAGGGTGTCAGTCAGTGACAGTACGAGTGTGTGTCTGTCAGTGGCAGTATTAGTTTGTGTGACAGTACGAGCGTGTGACAGTCAGTGACAGGGTGTCAGTCAGTGACAGTACGAGTGTGTGTCTGTCAGTGGCAGTATTAGTTTGTGTGACAGTACGAGCGTGTGACAGTCAGTGACAGGGTGTCAGTCAGTGACAGTACGAGTGTGTGTCTGTCAGTGGCAGTATTAGTTTGTGTGACAGTACGAGCGTGTGACAGTCAGTGACAGGGTGTCAGTCAGTGACAGTACGAGTGTGTGTCTGTCAGTGGCAGTATTAGTTTGTGTGACAGTACGAGCGTGTGACAGTCAGTGACAGGGTGTCAGTCAGTGACAGTACGAGTGTGTGTCTGTCAGTGGCAGTATTAGTTTGTGTGACAGTACGAGCGTGTGACAGTCAGTGACAGGGTGTCAGTCAGTGACAGTACGAGTGTGTGTCTGTCAGTGGCAGTATTAGTTTGTGTGACAGTACGAGCGTGTGACAGTCAGTGACAGGGTGTCAGTCAGTGACAGTACGAGTGTGTGTCTGTCAGTGGCAGTATTAGTTTGTGTGACAGTACGAGCGTGTGACAGTCAGTGACAGGGTGTCAGTCAGTGACAGTACGAGTGTGTGTCTGTCAGTGGCAGTATTAGTTTGTGTGACAGTACGAGCGTGTGACAGTCAGTGACAGGGTGTCAGTCAGTGACAGTACGAGTGTGTGTCTGTCAGTGGCAGTATTAGTTTGTGTGACAGTACGAGCGTGTGACAGTCAGTGACAGGGTGTCAGTCAGTGACAGTACGAGTGTGTGTCTGTCAGTGGCAGTATTAGTTTGTGTGACAGTACGAGCGTGTGACAGTCAGTGACAGGGTGTCAGTCAGTGACAGTACGAGTGTGTGTCTGTCAGTGGCAGTATTAGTTTGTGTGACAGTACGAGCGTGTGACAGTCAGTGACAGGGTGTCAGTCAGTGACAGTACGAGTGTGTGTCTGTCAGTGGCAGTATTAGTTTGTGTGACAGTACGAGCGTGTGACAGTCAGTGACAGGGTGTCAGTCAGTGACAGTACGAGTGTGTGTCTGTCAGTGGCAGTATTAGTTTGTGTGACAGTACGAGCGTGTGACAGTCAGTGACAGGGTGTCAGTCAGTGACAGTACGAGTGTGTGTCTGTCAGTGGCAGTATTAGTTTGTGTGACAGTACGAGCGTGTGACAGTCAGTGACAGGGTGTCAGTCAGTGACAGTACGAGTGTGTGTCTGTCAGTGGCAGTATTAGTTTGTGTGACAGTACGAGCGTGTGACAGTCAGTGACAGGGTGTCAGTCAGTGACAGTACGAGTGTGTGTCTGTCAGTGGCAGTATTAGTTTGTGTGACAGTACGAGCGTGTGACAGTCAGTGACAGGGTGTCAGTCAGTGACAGTACGAGTGTGTGTCTGTCAGTGGCAGTATTAGTTTGTGTGACAGTACGAGCGTGTGACAGTCAGTGACAGGGTGTCAGTCAGTGACAGTACGAGTGTGTGTCTGTCAGTGGCAGTATTAGTTTGTGTGACAGTACGAGCGTGTGACAGTCAGTGACAGGGTGTCAGTCAGTGACAGTACGAGTGTGTGTCTGTCAGTGGCAGTATTAGTTTGTGTGACAGTACGAGCGTGTGACAGTCAGTGACAGGGTGTCAGTCAGTGACAGTACGAGTGTGTGTCTGTCAGTGGCAGTATTAGTTTGTGTGACAGTACGAGCGTGTGACAGTCAGTGACAGGGTGTCAGTCAGTGACAGTACGAGTGTGTGTCTGTCAGTGGCAGTATTAGTTTGTGTGACAGTACGAGCGTGTGACAGTCAGTGACAGGGTGTCAGTCAGTGACAGTACGAGTGTGTGTCTGTCAGTGGCAGTATTAGTTTGTGTGACAGTACGAGCGTGTGACAGTCAGTGACAGGGTGTCAGTCAGTGACAGTACGAGTGTGTGTCTGTCAGTGGCAGTATTAGTTTGTGTGACAGTACGAGCGTGTGACAGTCAGTGACAGGGTGTCAGTCAGTGACAGTACGAGTGTGTGTCTGTCAGTGGCAGTATTAGTTTGTGTGACAGTACGAGCGTGTGACAGTCAGTGACAGGGTGTCAGTCAGTGACAGTACGAGTGTGTGTCTGTCAGTGGCAGTATTAGTTTGTGTGACAGTACGAGCGTGTGACAGTCAGTGACAGGGTGTCAGTCAGTGACAGTACGAGTGTGTGTCTGTCAGTGGCAGTATTAGTTTGTGTGACAGTACGAGCGTGTGACAGTCAGTGACAGGGTGTCAGTCAGTGACAGTACGAGTGTGTGTCTGTCAGTGGCAGTATTAGTTTGTGTGACAGTACGAGCGTGTGACAGTCAGTGACAGGGTGTCAGTCAGTGACAGTACGAGTGTGTGTCTGTCAGTGGCAGTATTAGTTTGTGTGACAGTACGAGCGTGTGACAGTCAGTGACAGGGTGTCAGTCAGTGACAGTACGAGTGTGTGTCTGTCAGTGGCAGTATTAGTTTGTGTGACAGTACGAGCGTGTGACAGTCAGTGACAGGGTGTCAGTCAGTGACAGTACGAGTGTGTGTCTGTCAGTGGCAGTATTAGTTTGTGTGACAGTACGAGCGTGTGACAGTCAGTGACAGCCCGAGTGTGTGTGACAGTCAGTGACAGTACGAGTGTGTGTCTGTCAGTGACAGTTTGTCTGTCAGTGACAGTATCAGTTTGTGTGACAGTACAAGTGTGTGACAGTCAGTGACAGTACGAGTGTGTGACAGTCAGTGACAGTACGAGTGTGTGACAGTCAGTGACAGTACGAGTGTGTGTGACAGTCAGTGACAGTACGAGTGTGTGTTACAGTCAGTGACAGTACGAGTGTGTGACAGTCAGTGACAGTACGAGTGTGTGTGACAGTCAGTGACAGTACGAGTGTGTGACAGTCAGTGACAGTACGAGTGTGTGACAGTCAGTGACAGTACAAGTGTGTGACAGTCAGTGACAGTATGAGTGTGTGTGACAGTATGTGTGTGTCAGTCAGTGACAGTATGAGTGTGTGACAGTCAGTGACAGTATGAGTGTGTGTGACAGTATGTGTGTGTCAGTCAGTGACAGTATGAGTGTGTGACAGTCAGTGACAGTACAAGTGTGTGTGTCAGTCAGTGACGGTATGAGTGTGTGTGTCAGTCAGTAATCACCTCCACATTAATCATGCTCCAGTTTAATTAATGATACATGATCTAATAGTCTGTAACTGTGTTATTGATAAACAGGTTCAGTTCAGTGGAACAAGCAGCTGTCTGCTCTGTACTAAGAGAACAGCACATTCCTCAGGTGACCTCAGGTGACTTCAGGTCAGCTCATACTCGACATGTGGTTGAAATGTTTAGTGAGACTCTGACTGGACGACAGGAGAGCGTTCTCCCATGAGCCTCTCTGCTCAGGTCATGACCTCTGACTGACTCATCAGGCTCTGACAGACCGAGGAGCATCTGCTGTTTAATCAAAAAATCATATCAAAGTTAATATGATCATCAAACCTCCGCTTGACCCTGGTCTGCCTAGTAGTGACCCCACACTAAAGCACAAGTTACAATGGAAACAGTATTGACAGATCTCTACTGATGCACAGTGTATATAGTGGCCAAGCCCACGCTTTAGGCCACTGAGGTGCTCCACCACGGATTAGTTAATTGACGCACATTTTCACCTTCCGATTAAATGAAATATTGTCCATTCAGTACTTGCCGGTTGTAAATTGTCCATTTATTCCATGTAGTATTTCTTTTCCATTCAAGCATTAATAGTCCAACAACAGCTCACAAATTCACAACTCAACTGCAGCTCCTCTGCCTTGAGTTTCATGTCACCAGGTGAATACAGAGTAGGTTCGGTGAGTGTGTGTGTGTGTGAGTGCGGGTGTGGTCAAAAATCTGTTTCCCTTTCCGGGTGGCACCTGAACCTACACAGGTTAGTTCCTACTTATAGTAGATGTCTTAATTGGCTCCTACACACCGGCCCCTAATTGTAAGTGGTAGACAAACATTACAATTCAACACAATAATACAGGAGCCAAATGTGAAAATCTCAAATATGTACATGAGTATGCAAATAACATCATTCAATTTACCCCTCTTGTATTAAGCAAAGCTTAGTTACAGGTCTCTCAATAATGTTGCTTTTAGTCTGTAGCTTGACAGAACGCACTAGGCCCCTTTTATCAGGAAAAACCTCCAACACCTTTCCAAGAGGCCAAGAACCACGTGGAGCTGATGAATCCATGATGACTACTACATCACCAGGAACTAAACTCCTTTTCCTCTGGTTCCACTTCTGTCTCTCTTGCAGCAATGGCAGATATTCCCGGACCCAGCGCTTCCAGAACAGATTAGATATGTATTGAACTTGCTTCCATCTGCGTTTCACATACATATCAGATGGATCAAAAAGTCCAGGCGGCAAAGCTGGTTTTCCTTTCAGAAGCAGGAGATGATTTGGTGTGAGAGGCTCCAAGTCATTTGGATCGTCAGACAACTTGGTGATAGGACGATCATTAAGAATTGCTTCTACTTCACACATGACAGTGTGGAGTCCATCATCATCCAACATCTGCTGGTGCAAGACTGACTTGAGTACACGTCTTACTATGCGTATCATGCGCTCCCAAACGCCACCATGATGAGAACCCGCTGGTGGATTGAAACTCCACTCAATGCCAGCCGGCATGAGAGCTCCTTGAATCTGCTCATGATTCAATGCAGCAAGAGCCTCTCTAAGTTCTCTTTCCGCACCGACGAAGTTGGTTCCATTGTCTGACCTGATATGGACGACTTGACCTCTCCTGCTAATAAACCGACGAAGAGCATTTATACATGCGTCAGTCTCAAGGGAGTTGGCCACCTCCAAATGAACTGCTCTACTTGCCAAGCAGGTAAATATCACTCCATATCGTTTGTAAGTTGTTCTGCCTTTCCTTACTTCCACAGGTCCAAAATAGTCCACTCCAACATTGGTGAATGGTGGTAGATCTGGGCTAATTCTTTCCTTAGGAAGGTCTGCCATCTTCTGCTCCATAGCTCTTCCATTAAAGCGTCTGCAAAAGCTGCATTTGGATATGATCTTCCTCACAGCTGAGTTGGCACTAGTAATCCAAAACTTCCTCCGCAGTGCAGACAATGTATGGTTTCGACCACTGTGACCCAATAACTGGTGGATATCTTTGAGAATAAGCATAGAAATATGCTGCTCTTTGGAGAGGATGAGTGGATGTTTTACCTCCAAAGGCATTGCTCCCTTGCTTAATCTCCCTCCAACTCGTAAGAGTCCGTCTTCCAATATTGGATCCAGCTTATAGATGGAACTTTGTCTGCTTACTGTTCTTCTTTCAGACAACAGGGAAGAAATTTCGTCCTGAAATCTTTGTTGCTGACAATAGCGAATGATTGCCAACTCTGCCTCCACCAGATCATTTGGCATCAAGATGTTCCTATGTTTGATCGCAGTCTTTGATCTCTTTACTTGAGTATTTACACAGGCCTCCAAACATTTTCTTGAACGACTGCGTTCCAACAAGATTCCTTTCAGCCGGAGAAACCACGCCACTGACACCTTGAGATTTTTCCAGTCTGAGAAGTAACTCATAAGTTGATCAGTGGCAGTAAGTGAACCGTTACCAACAACATTCACCAAGGCATCCCTTTTTACTTCTGGATCGTCCGCATCCACTTGGACATCACCACCATAATTTGCTGGCCAGTCTTTCTCAGACTTCCACAAAAACTTGGGACCCTCCAGCCAACTATGGTTTTGCAGAAAGTCTGACACCTTTACTCCTCTGGAGGCAGCGTCAGCAGGGTTGTCCTTGGAGCCAACATGTCTCCACTGGGAAGGGCTTGAAACTTCTCTTATGGCTGTGATCCTGTTCGCCACAAATGTATGGAAACGTTTGTCTTCATTATTGATGTACTTCAAAACTGAAGTGCTGTCTGTCCAAAACACAGATTCATCAAAGTGAAGTTGAAGCTCTGACTTTAACATCACATCCATCCTAGCAGCCAGAACTGCAGCTGTTAGTTCCAGTCGTGGAATAGTTACAGATTTTAATGGTGTAACTCTGGCCTTTCCTAATAAGAACGCAACATGAGCCGTACCTTTGGAGTTCTGCAGCCTGATGTAAGTTACAGTGCCATAACCATCTTTACTGGCATCTGCAAAATGATGTAGTTGCCTGTGTATGGGTGCACCAAAGTCTTGCGGCTTTATGCATCTATCAACTCTGAACGATGCTAACAACTCCAGATCTGCCAACCATCTTTTCCACTGACTTTCGATATCTGGTGGCATGACATCGTCCCATCCACAGCTTCTCCTGCAGAGCTCTTGTTGCATGATTTTTGCAGACAAAGTGACTGGTGCCAACATACCTAAAGGGTCGTACACTGAGCTGGCTGTGGACAACATGCCACGTCTGGTTAGAGACTGCTGCTTCACTTCCAACTTGAACTTAAAGGAGTCTGACTCGACGCACCAAAGCAGACCTAAAGCTCTTTCCATAGGAAGATTGTCTCGATCCAGATTCAGCTCTTTCAGATCTTTAACCCGTTGCTCTTCTGCAACTGTCTGCAACACTGCCCGACTGTTGCTAATCCATTTCTCCAAATTGAAACCACCTCTTTTACAGAGAGCCGAGAGATCTTTTATGATCTGGATGGCCTCCTTTTCTGAGCCCAGGCTCATCAAACAATCATCCACATAAAAGTTTTGCTTGACAGCTTGAACAGTCTCAGCAGAAAAGTCAGACTTGTTGTCATCAGCAGTCCGCCTCAGCGCATAACTAGCGCAACTGGGTGATGAAACAGCTCCAAACAAATGCACCGTCATCCTGTAGTCCTGAAGCTCTCTGCTCATGTCCCCTTGTGGCCACCAGAGAAAGCGCAGAAAATCTCGATCCTGTTCTGCAACCTTCACCTGGTGAAACATAGCCTGTATGTCACCCATAACTGCTACAGGCTCCTGCCTGAATCGAGTGAGAACTCCAAGCAGTGAACTGGTAAGGTTGGGTCCTTGCAACAGTTCTCCATTTAATGATGCTCCTTTAAATGTGGCACCACAGTCAAATACCACTCGTAAGGAGCCTTTTCTGGGATGATAAACACTGTGGTGTGGTATGTACCAGATCTTTCCACTTTGCAAATGCTGCTGAGGAGCTTGCTCCGCATATCCTTTATCAATAACCCCGTTGAGAAAGCTTGAATATTCCTTGTGCAGTGTTGGGTTACTGACAAACCTTTTCCTCAATCCAAGTATCCTTTGTTTTGCCACTGCAAAGTTGTTTGGAAGAAGAACATCAGGTTTCTTAAGAGGCAGCTTCAGGGTGTACCTCTCATTCTGTAGCTCTGCAGAGGATTCCATGACTTCCAAAAACTTAAGGTCCTCTCGAGACATTTCTTTGTCCTCTGAGGTTTTTTCATTAAAGTCATGCATATACTGATTCTTCAGCATGATTTCCAAGTTAGACACTGAAATCCTGTTCACCACAACAGAGGAAAGCTCCATGTCAAGACTGCTGCCATTTCCACTTCCAGTTAAAGGGCCATTGATAACCCATCCCAAAACTGTTCTTATAGCGTATGGGCTATCTCCAAAACTGTTGACAATTTCCCATGGTTCCAATAACTTGGGAGCGTTGGTTCCTATCAACATGTCAACATTGGCGTTTATACTTGGAATATGGACTTTCGACAGATGAGGCCACCTTTTAACATCTGCGGCAGTAGCAATATTGTCTGCTGTGACTGGCATCTTCTTCTGTGTGAGGACTTCTGGAAGGAGATAAAAGTTGTTTTCCTCAAGACCAGACACCTCCAAACCCAATAAGGAGTGTGCAGGAACAACTTTTTCCTGTCCCATTGTTTTCAAAAGAAAATGGGTTCTTTTCCCTGTAATGTTCAACTTCTGCATAAGATCTTCTGAACAGAATGTAGCTGAACTTCCAGGGTCCAGAAACGCATAGGTCTGTATGACCTCACTTCCCTTGGTGGACTTAACCTTCACCGGCACAATAGAGAGAATGCAGCGATCCTTTCCGGCCCCTGTATGCCCACATGTCTGAGGGAGAGTTGATGGTTCTAACTCCACATCTGCCTTCTTGATATGGAGCACAGTGGGATGTTGTTGCTCACAAACTTCACAAATCATGCGCTTATTACAGGTCCGGCTAAAGTGTCCGGTGCATAAGCATCCAAAACAAATGCCTTTCTCCTTCAGAAAATTAATTTTGTCTCGGTGCTTCTTTCCTTTGAACTGTTGGCATTTTTCTAAAGGGTGAGCACGTGAACAGCAATGACAGTTTTGGCTTTCCTGTTTCTTGAAGTCATTTTGAGTAACCTTGTTTTCCACGGAGTACATGGGTGCTACTGTAGTGGCAAAACTGCTTCCTTTCGCTCCACTCCTTGACTGTAGCTTTAGCTTGTTGGTAGGATTTAAACCAACAGATTTTGGTGTTACGACTTCAAGATCTCCAAAGATGGGGTCAGAAAGAATCCTCACATGCTTTTCAAGAAATAAAACCACATCCAAAAAATGAGCTCTGTCACGGGAGGCTTCCATAATGTCATAGGCCTTAGTTCTCCATCTTACCCTGAGCTTGAATGGCAGTTTGGAAATGATCAGTCTCATATTAGTTGGCAAATCCAACTCGTACATGTAATGAAGTTCTTCCATAAGATTGCAACATCCACGCAGAAACAAAGCATAAGCTTGTAGAGCTTTGACATCCTCTGACTTGATTGTTGGCCAAGCCAGAACCTTTTCTGTATATGCAGCTGAAATCTTGTAATCATTTCCATAATGTTCCTTGAGAAGACCCTTTGCCACAATGTAGCCACGTTCAGGAGCCATGTGTTGACAGCTACGAACCAATTCCTTTGGCTGTCCCCTTGTGAATTGTTCCAGGTAATATAAGCAGTCAGCTCCACTAGCTTTGTCCTCCACTCCTTGTTCGAATGCTTTAATGAAAGCTTTATATTGAAGTGGATCTCCTTCAAATACAGGAATGTCTCGTGTTGGAAGAGACAATAAGCGCTGCTGGTGAACAAGAGTAGTTGTGATTTCATTTTGCTTGTGCATAATAGCAATAACATCTCCAGATGTAATTTCATCACCTCGTAGGTTTGCATGTTGCCTGTTTTCCAAAGCAGTTGTTGTACCAGCTTGCAAACCTTGTGATGTTTTTCCATGTTTTTCATCATATGCATCAGCATCTTGTTTTATTGCACTTGAATCATGTATTTGAGTTGGCTTTGGGTTAACGTCCATTGATGGCTGTTTGTGCTGTGGCAATGACCAATCCTTCTGCTGTGATTTGCTTGCAACGGGCTCATATTCCTTTACTGTGGGGTTAAGAGTGTTAGGTGGTTTCAGCTTCCTCTTTTCCCTTTCAAAATATGAGTTCATGCCATTTGAGGCACGAGAGGAACGTCCATCTGAAGCCTGCAAAACTGCTAGCTTAGCAGTAGATGCTGCTAACTCAGTTTCCAACTTGAGCTGTTCCTTTCTCCTCCTTATTTGTTGCTCCTGTTCCTCCAATGCATGTTGTTCCTTTAATGCTGCCATCCGAGCAACAAGTGCAGCTCTTTCTGCTGCTGCTTTAATTTGTGCAGAGGAAGTGGTACTTGATTTGTTACTGATGTAACTTTTGTTTGAATGTTTACCCACATTGGAAACACTATCATCAGGATTAATTTCATCACCACAATCACCATTTTCATGATTACCTTCATTTTCAGGCACACACTTTTCATTTTTCAAAACCCACTCTTGTGTATTGGCAATAAATTCATCATTGAACATCATTTTTGCTTTGAACCATGTTTCATGTCTTTCTTTTTCATCCTGGGGCAACAAACTCATTATTGAATCATGCACGCATTTTATATCATCACACAATTCAATGAAACCATCAAGAGCATTTTGTACCTCAGAACCGTTTCCATTTTGCATTAAACCTTGTATCGTTTTTCTTAAATTGCTAGCCTTATTTAGCTTAGATTTTCTACCATTTTGTAACCTGTCTAACCTGTCAGCAAGAGCTTTAGCAGTAAGTTTGACAACCCGCTTGCCTTGCGTTTCACATTCAGCAACAGTGTCCTGTTTGCCAACAGCTGGCGCGCTCACAGCTGATGTTATGTCCGTGTCCGCAACGCACTGCTCCATGTCCATTTTTATAGTCCGACGGTCAAACAATTGTTACAAAATTACCAACACAAAGTTTTGATCATCCCCTTCAGCAACCAATGCATTGGACTTACGCCTTATTTTTTGTGTGCACACAACTAAATGGCCATCTAAACTTGCGGTAGCGCTACCTTACCTCCGTCAGATGAAACAGCTGTTGTGTGTCTCCGGCGGCGGGAAACTCCGCGACGTTCGAACCGAATCCTCCAGTCAGCAGCCTGTTGAGATGAGATGTTCTCCGGTGTCCTGGTCAGCCGATGAGCAGATGGACCTCAGCAGATGAGAAGATGCACCGCATCTCCTCTCCGGCGTCCCAATCAGCTGATCAGCCGCAGCTGGCTGCGCGCTCCAATCACGCGATCCGTCTGCTCTCTCGCGTTGCCGCAAATCATGGCAAACTTCTTCTCGATTAACTAACAAAACGGACAGATTTTTGACTGAAAGTATAGTGGCCAAGCCCACGCTTTAGGCCACTGAGGTGCTCCACCACGGATTAGTTAATTGACGCACATTTTCACCTTCCGATTAAATGAAATATTGTCCATTCAGTACTTGCCGGTTGTAAATTGTCCATTTATTCCATGTAGTATTTCTTTTCCATTCAAGCATTAATAGTCCAACAACAGCTCACAAATTCACAACTCAACTGCAGCTCCTCTGCCTTGAGTTTCATGTCACCAGGTGAATACAGAGTAGGTTCGGTGAGTGTGTGTGTGTGTGAGTGCGGGTGTGGTCAAAAATCTGTTTCCCTTTCCGGGTGGCACCTGAACCTACACAGGTTAGTTCCTACTTATAGTAGATGTCTTAATTGGCTCCTACAGTGTAAATACTGTGATATCATCCTCAGGTGAAACTGGATCAGTAGATCACACACAGATACAGCAGACTGTCATTAATGGAGAACATCACTTCTTTTGCGTCCTCATTTAGACTGATGTTTCTATTAATGGAGGTTTGTAGTAACAAATAAACCCTTTGACCTTTTTAAAGGTGTGAGGATTTAGTTTGTTCACCACACAGCACTCACTCTTTATCCCTAACCTAATGTGTGTGTGTGTGTGTGTGTGTGTGTGTGTGTGTGTGTGTGTGTGTGTGTGTGTGTGTGTGTGTGTGAGTGTGAGAGAGCAGCTGCTGTATGAAGGAAACAGGCTGGTTGTTTGTGGGAGGTGAAGTCAAACAGATACAGAGGTGAAAACAGACCAATCATCTACGTCTAACTGTAGTTTGTTATTGTTGTTATTGTTGTTGTTGTTGTTTTCATGATTATCATCATCATGATTGTGGAGCAGAGTGTATCCTCTGGTTCCCAGTGAGATCAAACAACAGGATGTAGTTGTTGTTTGTCATCAGGTCTGTTCTTATATAAATTCCCTCTCCAGTGACAGGAGGAACGGTTGTCATGGTGACATGGGGTAGTTCCCAGCTGCCCTTTGATTCCTCAGTGTCAGTTTATATATATATTTCATCCAGCACTGACAGATATTTAACAGATCAGCAGTTTCCTGCCTACTCCTCATCTGACATCCTGTTCCTCAGGACGAGTCCTTCAGAATAAAAGCTGCTCTAGGACAAGAACATGAACATGTGAGACAACAGCTCCACAAACTTCACCGTCAACACCTCGCTTCCTCTGGTCCTCACAGACACTCAGAGGACACACCCACAGTCTGAAGTCCATCCAATGAGCTTCATCCGTTTATACTGAGATGGACAGTGTGTCCACTGTTAGCAACACATTAATCCCTGTGAGGTCACTGAACGCATCACAGCTCAGCTGACCGCAGAGGTGCACCATCAGGAGAGACAGACCAGGCAAATGTCTGGGGCCCTCAACAGGAGAAGTGGCCCCTGATGGCTCCTATAGGCCCCTGATGGCTCCTGGAAGCCCCTGATGGTCTCCTGGAGGCTCCTGATGGCTCCTGATGCTCCTATAGGCCCCTGATGGTCTCCTATAGGCCCCTGATGGCTCCTGATGCTCCTATAGGCCCCTGATGGTCTCCTATAGGCCCCTGATGGCTCCTGGAGGCCACTGATGGTCTCCTGGAGGCCCCTGATGCCTCCTGATGCTCCTGATGGCCCCTGATGGCTCCTGGGGGCCCCTGATGGCTCCTGATGCTTCTGATGCTTCTGATGCTCCTGATGCTCCTGATGGCTCCTGAAGGCCCCTGATGGCTCCTGATGCTCCTGAAGGCCCCTGATGGCTCCTGATGCTTCTGAAGGCCCCTGATGGCTTCTGATGCTCCAGATGCTCCTCAAGGCACCTGATTGCTTCTGATGCTCCTACTGGCTCCTGAAGGCTCCTGATGGCTCCTGATGCTTCTGAAGGCTCCTGAAGTTTCCTGAAGGCCCCTGATGGCTCCTGATGCTTCTGAAGGCTCCTGAAGGCCCCTGATGGCTCCTGATGCTCCTGATGGCTCCTGAAGGCCCCTCTTATTGACACATTTTGCACTGACAACTCTAAACTGCCTTAAACCTCCATAAATACTCGACACAGTTCACTGCTCCACCCCCTGAGGAGACTGATTGCCTGTGAGACATTCAGGGGACACCTGGAAATTGTAGTATCTACGCATGCTTGCATGTGAGATGTCCAGGGGACATCTGTAAATTGTAGCTTGTTAACAAACCAAACAGTCAGTTGTAGTGAGTAAATGAACAATTGCCATCTCTTGTCGTCATAGCGCTGACAGCTGCTATGAAACACATGCCTGCAGTTCATCTGGTGCTAAATTAGTTAGCCACAAAGCTAGCTGATGTGATTTCTTACCAGTGGCAGACAGTTACTGAGTTACTAACACATCATTATTTTCATTCTGTCTGGATGATGTATCAGTACAGTTACAGTCAGTGGATTAGGTCCAGCTGTAAATCTCTTCTTCTATCCTGAAAGGTTGGTTGTTGTCGTTGTTCCTCTCCACAGTGTGTGTGTGTTGAGTGGTTATAGATTAATGAAGCCTGTCTGTTTGCTCACCTTGGTTCAGTGTGTGTGTGACACGAGCCAATCAGCTTCACTCAACTCCTCTGAAATGACCCCTGACTGAAACTACCCCTGACAGAATCTACCCCTGACTGAAACTACCCCTGACAGAATCAACCCCTGACAGAATCTACCCCTGACTGAAACTACCCCTGACAGAATCAACCCCTGACAGAATCTACCCCTGACTGAAACTACCCCTGACAGAATCAACCCCTGACAGAATCTACCCCTGACTGAAACTACCCCTGACTGAAACTACCCCTGGTTGTTCACTGTGCTGGGCAGTAGCACTAACTCCACTAACCTATTTTCCAAATGTGTGCAGTTTTGTACTGTCATCAGGAAATGCCTCTGGGTACAGAGATGAAGTGGGGGGGTGGGGTTGGGGGGGTTGTCTGGTTTCCAATGGTAACCTTCCAGATTTCCCTCCGAGCTCAGTTTAATGGCTCCATCAAGAGAAGTAGATCCTGTTTCAGTGGCTCAGTTCTTGGCAGAGCTGCTGCAAAGGAGAGAAAAATGTCTTCCCTCTAATCATCCAGGCTCTGTGAGCTCACACACACACACACACACACACACACACACACACACACACACACACACACACACACACACACACACACACACACTAAAAGCTTTAACCCTGATACTGTGACCTAAGGAGATGTAACCTTTAACTCTGTCCTTCCACTGAGTCAGTCTGGAATAAAACATCCTCTTTAACAGGGGGGTGTGAGGAGGAGGGGGGGGGGGTCATGGAGGAGGTAGTTAGTAGTTATTTACAGTTTAGTTTGACATGGGTTAGTTAGTTAGTTATGGATTAGTTAGTTATAATTTAGTTAGTCATTGTTTAGTTTAGTTATAGTTTAGTTAGTTATAGTTAAGTTAGATATGGGTTAGTTAGTTATAGTTTAGGGTTAGGGTTAGTTAGATATAGTTTAGTTGATTAGAGCTGAGTCAGTAAATCAGATGATCAATCACCAAAATAAAAAAAGATAATTAATGAATCGAGTCATTTTTCAAGTAAAAATACCAAATGAAACTAAATGTGTTTGGCTTTTGGACATTTTATCACAGTCTAAGTGATTAACTGAGAAAGTAATCACAACACTAATAATAAATTAAATAATTGTTGTTTGTAGAGCTAGTTTTGATCCAACAGGTGTAAACCACAGTAAAAGTGTGATCTGGTAAAATGCACCAGTGCAGAGCAATGTTCTTTCTCCATGTGAAATACACTGACATGTTTTTATATTCATCCTAAACCTCATCATGTGTTCACTTCAGGAACCCTGAGATCTGTCAGTGCTGCTTGTTTCTGTTGGAAAGGACTTTCTATTCTCTCTGTTACCACAAACACTTTGGATTTTATAGTTTCATACGTGGGCTGCCCCCACAATGTGTGTGTGCGTGTGTGTGTGTGTATGTGTGTGTGTGTGCTCTGACACATGTTGTTTGAAGATGTTCAGTCTGTTAGAGTCACCAGTTTAGCTGCATGGACAGACTGTGGTGCAGTGATCTGCTATTGTCATGGTAACAAATCCAGGTCCAGGTGCTGGTCCAGCAGCTGGTTTACACATCTGATGCTAGTGTTAGCGTCACTGTCACACTAATACGTTCTAATAACAAAGACTTACTAACAACCAGGGGAGGAATTTCACAGCCGCCGCCATGACCCCCTCCCCCTGGTCACGATGCCCAGAGAGAAATTGTACGCCCCTCTACTCCTGTAACAATGTTCTGTCTCTAACTTACAGCAGATCTCACTCAGAGATCAGGGTTTTTCCTGCATAGAAAATCGGGAGGTGGCCGCCTCCGGACAAAATTCAAGCAGACCTACTTATTTTCTCGGTACTCGGTGGATTTGACATTTGTAACTGCAATTGCAGCTGTACACTACTACAGCAATGTAGTTAGGTCTCAGGTCTCTGATCTAGTCTCTGGTCTAGTCTCTGGTCTGGTCTCAGGTCTTTGGTCTGGTCTCAGGTCTCTGGTCTGGTCTCTGGTCTCTGGTCAGGTTTCTGGTCTCAGGTCTCTGGTCTCTGGTCTCAGGTTTCAGGTCTCAGGTCTCTGGTCTGGTCTCTGGTCTCTGGTCTCAGGTGTCTGGTCTCAAGTGTCTGGTCTTTGGTCTCAGGTCTCTGGTCTGGTTTCTGGTCTCTGGTCTCAGGTGTTTTGTCTCAGGTCTGGTCTCTGGTCTCTGGTCTCTAGTCTCTGGTCTAGTCTCTGGTCTGGTCTCAGGTCTTTGGTCTGGTCTCAGGTCTCTGGTCTGGTTTCTGGTCTCTGGTCTCAGGTGTTTTGTCTCAGGTCTGGTCTCTGGTCTCTGGTCTCTAGTCTCTGGTCTAGTCTCTGGTCTGGTCTCAGGTCTTTGGTCTGGTCTCAGGTCTCTGGTCTGGTTTCTGGTCTCTGGTCTCAGGTGTTTTGTCTCAGGTCTGGTCTCTGGTCTCTGGTCTCTAGTCTCTGGTCTAGTCTCTGGTCTGGTCTCAGGTCTTTGGTCTGGTCTCAGGTCTCTGGTCTGGTTTCTGGTCTCTGGTCTCAGGTCTCTGGTCTCAGGTGTCTGGTCTCAAGTGTCTGGTCTTTGGTCTCAGGTCTCTGGTCTGGTTTCAGGTCTCTGGTCTCTGGTCTCTGGTCTGGTCTCTGGTCTGGTCTCTGGTCTGGTCTCTGGTTTCTGGTTTCTGGGCTCTGGTCTCAGGTCTAGTCTCTGGTCTGGTCTCTGGTCTCTGCTCTCAGGTCTGGTCTCTGGTCTCAGGTCTCTGGTCTGGTTTCTGGTCTCTGGTCTCTGGTCTCAGGTGTCTGGCCTCTGGTCTCTGGTCTCTGGTCTAGTCTCTGGTCTGGTCTCTGGTTTTTGGTCTCTGGTTTTTGGTCTCTGGTCTCAGGTCTCTGGTCTCTGGTCTCAGGTGTCTGGTCTCAGGTTTCAGGTGTCTGGTCTAGTCTCTGGTGTCTGATCTGGTCTCAGGTGTCTGGTCTCTGGTCTCTGGTCTGGTTTCAGGTCTCTGGTCTCTCGTCTCTGGTCTCTGGTCTGGTCTCTGGTCTCAAGTGTCTGGTCTCAGGTCTCTGGTATATTCTCTGGTCTCTGGTCTCTGTTCTGGTCTCAGGTGTCTGGTTTCTGGTCTCTGGTCTCAGGTGTCTGGTCTCAGGTGTCTGGTCTCAGGTGTCTGGTCTCTGGTCTTTGGTCTCAGGTGTCTGGTCTGGTTTCAGGTCTCTGGTCTCTGGTCTCTGGTCTGGTCTCAGGTCTCAGGTCTCTGGTCTTTGGTCTCAGGTCTCTGGTCTGGTTTCAGGTCTCTGGTCTCTGGTCTGGTCTCTGGTCTCTGGTCTGGTCTCTGGTTTCTGGTCTCTGGTCTCAGGCCTAGTCTCTGGTCTGGTCTCTGGTTTCTGGTCTCTGGTCTCAGGTGCCTGGTCTCAGCTGTCTGTTATAGTCTCTGGTCTCTGGTCTCTGATCTGGTCTCAGGTCTCAGGTCTCTGGTCTCAGGTGTCTGGTCTCAGGTGTCTGGTCTCTGGTCTTTGGTCTCAGGTCTCTGGTCTGGTTTCAGGTCTCTTGTCTTTGGTCTTTGGTCTCAGGTCTCTTGTCTCAGGTCTCAGGTCTCGGGTCTCTGGTCTCTGGTCTGGTCTCTGGTTTCTGGTGTGTGGTCTCAGGTCTCTGGTATAGTCTCTGGTCTCTGATCTCTGATCGGGTCTCAGGTGTCTGGTTTCTGGTCTCTGGTCTCAGGTCTCTGGTCTCTAATCTCTGATCTGGTCTCTGGTCTCAGGTGTCTGGTATAGTCTCTGGTCTCTGGTCTCTGATCTGGTCTCAGGTGTCTGGTTTCTGGTCTCTGGTCTCTGGTCTCATGGGTCTAGTCTCAGGTCTCTTGTCTCAGGTCGCAGGTCTCTGGTCTTTGGTCTCAGGTGTCTGGCCTCAGGTCTCTGGTCTCTGGTCTCTGGTCTTTGGTCTCAGGTCTCTGGTCTCTGGTCTGGTTTCAGGTCTCTGGTCTCTGGTCTGGTCTCTGGTCTCTGATCTCTGATCTAGTCTCAGGTGTCTGGTCTCAGGTCTCTGGTATAGTCTCTGGTCTCTGATCGGGTCTCAGGTGTCTGCTTTCTGGTCTCTGGTCTCAGCTCTCAGGTCTCTGGTTTCTGGTCTCAGGTGTCTGGTTTCTCGTCTCTGGTCTCAGGTCTCTGGTTTCTGGTCTCAGGTGTCTGGTCTCAGGTGTCTGGTCTCTTGTCTCAGGTCGCAGGTCTCTGGTCTCTGGTCTTTGGTCTCAGGTGTCTGGTCTCTGGTCTTTGGTTTCAGGTGTCTGGTCTCAGGTCTCTGGTCTGGTCTCTGGTCTAGTCTCTGGTCTCTGGTTTCTGGTCTCTGGTTTCTGGTCTCTGATCTGGTCTCAGGTGTCTGGTTTCTGGTCTCTGGTCTAGTCTCTGGTCTCTGGTTTCTAGTCTCTGATCTGGTCTTAGGTGTCTGGTTTCTGGTCTCTGGTCTGGTCTCAGGTGTCTGGTCTCTGGTCTGGTCTCTGGTCTCTGGTCTCTGGTCTGGTCTCAGGTGTCTGGTCTCAGGTCTCTGGTCTCTGGTCTAGTCTCTGGTTTCTGGTCTCTGGTCTCTGGTCTTGTCTCTAGTCTGGTTTCTGGATTCTGGTCTCTGGTCTCAGGTGTCTGGTCTCAGGTCTCTGGTCTCTGGTCTAGGCTCTGGTTTCTGGTCTCTGGTCTCTGGTCTTGTCTCTCGTCTGGTTTCTGGATTCTGGTCTCTGGTCTCAGGTGTCTGGTCTCAGGTCTCTGGTCTCTGGTCTAGGCTCTGGTTTCTGGTCTCTGGTCTCTGGTCTTGTCTCTCGTCTGGTTTCTGGATTCTGGTCTCTGGTCTCAGGTGTCTGGTCTCAGGTCTCTTGTCTCAGGTCTCTTGTCTCAGGTCTCTGGTCTCTGGACTCTGGTCTCTGGTCTAGTCTCTGGTCTCTGGTCTCTGGTTTCTGTTCTCTGGTTTCTGGTCTCTGGTCTGGTCTCAGGTGTCTGGTCTCAGGTGTCTGGTCTCGGTCTCTGGTCTCTGGTCTCTGGTCTCTGGTTTCTGGTCTCTGGTCTTGTCTCTAGTCTGGTTTCTGGATTCTGGTCTCTGGTCTCTGGTCTCTGATCTGGTCTCAGGTCTCTGGTCTAGTCTCTGGTTCCGTCCCTCTGGCCATCATCAGTTAATTAGATCAGTTGAGTATCAACTGAAAGTGAACTGGAGCAGTCTTGATGGATCAGCTGATTTCCTGATGAGAAAAGTAACAGCTGCACAGCTTGTACTGATCACTTATTATTGATATTTAATGATGATGCCATATGTGTCAGATTGCGCAGAAGTACGACCCTCAAAAGGAGGAGGAGCTTCGCTTCTGGATCGAGGAGGTCACAGGGATGTCGATAGGAGAGAACTTCCAGAAAGGTCTGAAGGACGGAGTCATCCTCTGCGAGTAAGTGTGTGTGTCTGTCTGTGTGTCTGTCTCTGTGTGTGTGTGTCTGTGTGTGTGTCTGTCTCTGTGTGTGTCTGTCTCTGTGTGTGTGTGTCTCAGTCTGTTTGTGTGTGTGTCTGTCTCAGTGTGTGTCTCAGTCTGTATCTCAGTCTGTGTCTCAGTCTGTGTGTGTCTGAGTGTGTGTGTCAGTCTGTGTGTGTGTGACTGTCTCTGTGTTTGTGTGTCTGTGTGTGTGTGTATGGGTGTGTGTCTCAGTCTGTGTGTGTGGCTCTGTCTCTGTGTTTGTGTGTCTGTGTTTGTGTGTATGAGTGTGTGTCTCAGTCTGTGTGTGTGTGTCTGTCTCAGTTTGTGTGTATGAGCGTGTGTCTTAGTCTGTGTGTGTCTGTCTGTGTGTGTCTCAGTCTTGGTGTGTGTCTCTCTCTCTGTGTGTCTGTCTCAGTCTGAGTGTGTGTGCGTGTATGAGTGTATCTCTCAGTGTGTGTGTGTGTGTGTGTGTGTGTGTGCCTGTCTGTGTGTCTCAGTCTGTGTGTGTGTTTCAGTCTGTGTGTGTGTCTCAGTCTGTGTGTGTGTCTCTCTCTGTGTGTCTGTCTCAGTCTGTGTGTGTTTGTGTCTCTGTGTGTGTGTCTCTAACCCTGGTTGTGTCCCTCTTCTCAGACTGATCAATAAGCTTCAGCCTGGTTCAGTGAAGAAAATCAACCTGTCACAGTTGAACTGGCACAAGGTAAGACATCACCTGTCACTAGAGGTCAGAGGTCAGAGGTCAGACCCTGATGAACTGGACCTGACTCCCCCCCTTTGTGTCTCTGCAGTTAGAAAACCTGGGGAACTTTATCAAAGCGATCCTAACCTATGGCCTGAAGCCCAACGACATCTTCGAGGCCAACGACCTGTTTGAGAACGGGAACGTGACCCAGGTCCAGACCACGCTGCTTGCTCTGGCCAGCATGGTAAGTGAACGCAGCACAGAGGGTCCAAACTTGCTTAAGGTCAGACTCAGACCCCCTGCTGACATGAACTATGTGGTCTCTGTCAGGCCAAGACCAAAGGGATGGACACCAAGATTGACATCGGGGTGAAGTACGCAGACAAACAGGCGCGACACTTCGACGACGAGAAGATCAAGGCTGGGCAGTGTGTCATTGGACTGCAGGTAACCAAGACCTGGTCCTGCAAGACCTGGTCCTGCAGATAACTAAGACCTGGTCCTGCAAGACCTGGTCCTGCAGATAACCAAGACCTGGTCCTGCAAGACCTGGTCCTGCAGATAACTAAGACCTGGTCCCGCAAAACCTGGTCCTGCAGGTAACCAAGACCTGGTTGGTCAGGTATTTTCCTCAGAGAGTTTATTTCTCCTGCAGTGAAACACTCATGGGACTCTCCATCACAGGCTAGGCTAAGCTAGGCTAATACTTAGCTCTGTGAAGCAGGACCCAGTCTTTTCAGTGACAGAATCAGGTTTAGAGTCCAGCACAAACAGTTCCAGGTGTATAACAGTGCAGCTGTAAAGGCTAGTATACTAGACCAATCAGTGATGAGCACTGTTCCTGAACTCTCAGAGGGTGGACTAAAGTTACTGTGGTGGAAACACCTGAAACTAGAATGTCAGCCGTTTTATTTTAAAGAAGTTGTGTTGGCTCTGATGACAGTCCTATCATTGTCATATTGTTGTCCTGTCATTGTCCTGTCATTGTCCTATTGTTGTCCTATCATTGTCCTATTGTTGTCCTATTGTTGTCCTGTCATTGTCCTATTGTTGTCCTGTCGTTGTCCTATTGTTGTCCTATCGTTGTCCTATTGTTGTCCTATCATTGTCCTGTAATTGTCTTATTGTTGTCCTATTGTTGTCCTGTCGTTGTCCTATTGTTGTCCTGTAATTGTCCTGTCATTGTCCTATTGTTGTCCTATCATTGTCCTATCATTGTTCTGTCATTGTCCTATTGTTGTCCTGTAATTGTCCTGTCATTGTCCTATTGTTGTCCTGTAATTGTTCTGTCATTGTCCTATTGTTGTCCTATCGTTGTCCTATTATTGTCCTCTCACTGTCCTATTATTGTCCTGTCATTGTCCTGTCATTGTCCTATCATTGTCCTATTGTTGGTCTATCATTGTCCTATTGTTGTCTTGTCATTGTCCTATCATTCTCCTGTCATTGTCCTATTGTTGTCCTGTCATTGTCCTATTGTTGTCCTATCATTGTCTTGTTGTTGTCCTATTGTTGTCCTATCGTTGTCCTATTGTTTTCCTTTCATTGTCCTATTGTTGTCCTGTCATTTTCCTATTGTTGTCCTATCATTGTCCTATCGTTGTCCTATCATTGTCTTGTTGTTGTCCTATCATTGTCCTATCGTTGTCCTGTCTTTGTCCCTGTGTCCTCAGATGGGGACCAACAAGTGTGCGAGTCAGGCTGGGATGACAGCATATGGAACCAGGAGACATCTGTATGATCCAAAGACCCAGACGGACAAACCGTACGACCAGACCACCATCAGCTTGCAGATGGGAACCAACAAAGGAGCCACTCAGGTCAGACCCTGATCCATGTGAATGATGTTATGAACCATGTACAAGAATTAGTCCAATCAGATCAGCTCATCCAGAACCAGCTGAGCATCTGTTGTAAACTCTGCTGGTCTTGGTCTGGTCCTGGTCTCCTGCAGGCTGGCATGTCAGCTCCTGGTACCCGCAGAGACATCTTTGACCAGAAGGTGGCGCTGCAGCCGCTGGACAACTCCACCATCTCCCTGCAGATGGGCACCAATAAGGTGGCGTCCCAGAGGGGCATGAGCGTGTACGGTCTGGGCCGACAGGTGTACGACCCCAAGTACTGCGCCCCCCCGACGGAGCCGGTCATCCACACCAACGGCAGCCAGGGCACTGGCACCAACGGGTCCGAGATCAGCGACAGTGACTATCAGGCCGAGTTACAGGAGGACGAGTACCATGGCGGTTACCATGACAACTACAGCTCCCACTACACCGAGCAGGGCATTGACTATTAGCGGCGAGGTCCGCCTCCAGAGAAGTATTAACGTGTATTCTACACAACAGAGCAAGTCTTTTGCTTCCCTCACTAGTCTTTACTCTCCTGAAGCATAAATAAAGCGTCTCCTTCTTTGACCCAAGCGGCGGCGGGTGGGAGGAGTTACAGTAGTGTAGTTCTTGCAGCTGTCTCACTGATGGAGCACTGACGTAGTGATTACTGTGTTCAGGTGAAGCTGCTGCCTTCCTCTGTTTTTATTCATGGACTGAGACGTCACTGATCATGTGATCATGTGTCGTCCTCATCAGTAGGCTGCCCCCGCCCGCCCCTTTGTTCTGTCTGTATTCACATACCAGCCACTGACTCCTCATGTTTTTACCACATTTACTCTGTAGAGTTTATAATGATGAATCCTGAAGCTCCGTCTGTCCCCCTCCACCTGTCATCACATGACCTGTCCCCCTCCACCTGTCATCACATGACCTGTCCCCCTTCACCTGTCATCACGTGACCTGTCTTCATATCATTCCCAAACTGTATTTATTGGGATGACTCTTGTTACAAACTGTTATATGGTTCATAAAGAAAATGGTATGTTATAAATAAAACATTAAATCCTTCAGTTCTGGCTGAAAACTGTTGTTCCAAATGTTTCAGACTCAGTCAGAGGAGGTGCTGCCTTCACTGTCTCCACAGTGTTAACATATGAGGAGGTGCTGCCTTCATTGTCTCCACAGTGTTAACATATGACAACATCACACTGACAACATGGAGGGAGAGACTGAGGAGGAAACATCCCTCTGGTTAATAAGCAGCAACACTCATGCTGATATCTCTAGATCATATGTATCTGACTCAATTCAGACAAGGTGGAATGTAAATATAAATATAAATATACATGTAGATATAAATGTAAATATAGATATAAATATAAATGTAGATATAAATATAGATATAGATATGAATATAAATTTAGATATAAATATAGATATAAATATAAATATAATATAGATATTCATATCATGGCTGACTCAGTTTTAAAGGGTAGTTTTGTTTATCATGATTAAGACCTAAGAGTCAAACCAATAATGAATACATCCTGCTAACAAACATTGGCTGTCTAAAATTTCATGTCTTATTCCATTATTCCATATATAAAAATATTTATAGATAAATGTGTATATACTCATATTAATAGATAAGGGCACATTATTAAGTCCATAAAAATCTAATGTTTCAGCAGCCACATGAAACAGACACTAATGGATAGAAACATAATAAAAGAGCTGATTTAAAGAAAAACACAAATAGAAAATAATAGTAATAAAAAATTAAATAATTAAAAAATAAAAATAATAATAATAATAAGACCGAATAGCCATAATCTTTACAGTGGTTCTGCTCAGTAACACACTGTGTTCGTCGTGCAGGTTGAGGAGATACTGTATATTAGAGCCCGATCGATATATCAGTCTATCACAGATATATCAGTATCGACGCATATATTCTCTGATATGGGCTGATATGAATACTTTTATTAAGAAGCAATAATGCAGTGGAAATGCTCGGGTCAAGTCAAGTTATATAGGCAGCATTTTATGTATATTTGATCCTTTGTTTTCATTCAAGTTAGGTATAATATATATATATATATATATATACACATTTTTGTTCTTATGTTTTTATTCAGTTATTTTATTTAATTCCCAGTGAAATTTACCGTTTCAATGCGCTGATGTCATTTTGGACAATAAAGTTCATTGTGAAACTAAAACATTCTGCTTTCATTACATATCTTTTTTACAAGTGTTTATATATACACATACAGAATATATAACATATATATATATTGCCCAATATATCGATTTTTTTACCACTATCAGCATCAGCCCCAAAAATCCAATACCGGTCGGGCTCTACTGTATATTAAAATATAACTGTCTGTAGACTAAATATATTTACCCACAGGTAAAGGTGTGTTATAAAGTCATTGATTACTGGTAGAATAGAAAAGTGTGATAATACTAATGAGACCTGTGTACCTGAATACTCGTGGGTATGTAGAGGGTGTGTAAAGTGCAGCTGCACTGATGTTCTTCACTACGGTCAACACACTGTAGTTTATTATAGAGTCAGACTGAAGTTTGTGTTTGTGCACAAGAAACTGATCAAACTGATCAGAAAGTGATCAAGAAAACATCTGGAGAACATTAGAGGACGAACTCTGCATGTGTTGTTCCTCTGAAGAGTAAAATGTCTCCGTCCACTGAGCTGACTGATATGAAACTCACCTCCTCACCTCTACCTGCACCTTTAAAGACTTTTTTAAGACTGCATTTACCGTTACAGCACTTCTGTCTAAAGCAAAACGCTCATGTGTAGATGAAAAACTGAACCTTATATTTGAAGTTTTCCCTTGAAGATCAGTTTTGGAAACAGTTTTGGAAACAGTTTGAACCTGGAGAAGCTCTGTGATGAAGAATGAAATAAACATCACGGCAGGACGTCAACTGATCACACTCTGAGAGTAAGTGAGAGAGAAACTGTAAAATGCTCCATCTACACTGAGGTGAAGGCAGCTGCTCTGATTAAAGGTCACTCACACACACGATGCGTTCCAGACACGTCGGAAAATCAGACTCTGAATTTCCATCAGGAAGAACTGTGGAAAGACCCGGAGCCTTCCTCAGGTCGGGTTTCAGAGCAGAGTTTTCCAGGAAGCTGTGACTCTATCAACATGTGGACAACATAGCGGCTCACAGCGGAGACATTGTTTACAACTACAACATGATGGAAACCCTCAGAAACACAGTGTGAGTCTCCAGTTAGATTCATTCTTCACCAACACACAGAGACAGAATCATAGCGGAGCATCTGTTATAGAGGACATGTTATATACAGGTGGTTTAAACTGCAGTTACTCTGATGTGTCTACAAACAGTTGAACAGGCTGAGTTTATATAAACTCTGTCTCTGTGTGAAACAGTCAGTCAGAGCAGAGAGCTGTTCAGTCAGATTCTGGTTCTCTGATGAACTGGATCTGGACTCAGACAGTCTGTTGTTGAAAGACAGACCCACTGATTTCCTCACTGAGGGACTCACACACTGAGCTCTGACTCACCACCACATCTGTAAACTACTCAGTGACACTGACAGCCATTATCAACCAGTCCTCTGTTAGCTGCTCATCCCTCAGTCAGCTGAGAAACGACCATGGTGATGCAGCTGTGCAGGCTGTTGTGTTGTGACTCGTACAATTCATCTAAATATGATCTAAAGCTCAATATGTTCAAGTGCAATAACCAAATCTCAGGAAGGTAAACTGTGTCTCATTGTTGTTCATTGTTCATCATCATTTTAGATTTTTTCTCCGTGAAAATGAAAAAATGAAAAAACGTGACTTATATCAAAACATCTGCCAAAATAATCTCAGTATGATTTCTTTTGCAGCTTCATCTTAAAACAGCTGTTCCATTCGATCATTAGGTCAAAACAAAACAAGAGACAGAGAAAGAACACAGACCAACACGTCCTACTGGTTCCTAATATGGGTCAAGCTAAAAAATACTGGATCCTACGTTTCCCATAATGCAACTTGATATCCTACAACAGCCAGCAGCATTAAACCTTTTTGGACCACTTTACAATCAGACTAAAGGATTTATAAATGTTTCATAATTAGGTTATTAATTCAGTTGTTCACACTTTATAAATCATTAGTAAAGAATTATATTATCATTAATTTCACTTATGAGTTCCTACCAATTATAACTGGTAACTGCAGCCTTATAGTAAAGTGTAAAACACATCATCACTTGTTTATGAGTTACTGTGAGGCTCCTGTTTCCAGTTACACATGGTAGTAAGTCATCAGTCAGATTATGTATGAAAGCTGTTAAAACTTGTTCATAATGTTTATTTATGATTTATAAAGTGTTAACAACCTCATTATTACCCTGATTATAAAACATTTATAAATCCCATAGTCTGATAAAGCGACGCCAAACTCCACACATGTAATCACTGACACAGGGTTGTGTTAGTTTAAGTGAAGTGACTTGAAGAAGCATCAGAGTTCTTCTTCTGTGGTGTTTGTTTATACGCTGTAGAACCTATTTACTGTCTCATTAATGGTCCATGTAACGAGCTGAGGTCGTGTCAGTGACTCAGGTTAAATGAGCGGAGGCTGAGTGTCTGCTCCATGGCTTCAGTCTGGACTTCACCAAGTTTACAACGCAGAGCGAGCAGCCAATCAGCTTCGTGAGAATGTAGTGGCATTCATTCAGAGCCCCTCCCCACCCCGGCCCTCCCCCTGCCCCCCACCCCTCCCCCGCACAGGAATAATCACTGCTTTGTGCTGGACTGCAGAATCCAGGGTGAAAACGCAGGAGTCATTATAGAGAGAGTGCAAACGCTCGGTAACCGCGGCAACCACAGAGGCCCTGAGAGGAAAACAGGCATAAAAAACAACCAGCCCCCCCCCCCCCACACACACACACACACACACACACACACACACACACGCTGCTAGAGGCCAGCAACATCTGAGAGTCAGAGTCAGATACTGTATAAATGATAATTTTCACTGTTCAGCTGAGAGGGCTACGATGAGAGACTGAGAGTCTCACCTGCTCAGGTAAAACCACCTACACTGACACACATCAGGTGTGTGTCTGGTACTGACAGTGTTCACACACTGTCTCACAGCTGATCTGTTCTCCTCTTCATGATGCTGGGATCAGCCCTCGCCTCCACGTCTCCATGTTGTCTCAGCTGGGACCTGATCAGTGAGACAGTCAGTATCTGTGGAAACACTCAGAGACTCTGCTCCTCTGAGGCTGTAACTCAATGCTCCTCTGCACAGTGAGGAGGAGCAGGAGGAAGAGGAGGAGGTGTGCAGTCTCCTGGCAGACACATGGAGGACTGGGACGGTGAGAGGGCGGAGGTGAACGTTTGATTTCCTGCAGCTGATCACCCACAGATGACGGTGTGGGTGGAGCTTCAGCTCAGTTTCTATGTCAAACTCAGTGGAGGGAAAACTATGACACAAAATGGCCACCCAGCTCAGATCAGCAGTGACAGTGCTGTTTACAGTTATTACTTTACATCTGCATGAGAAGAATACAGCACGTCTGTCCCGGAGCTGTCATCACTCCTGATAGCAGCAGTGTGGAGGAGTTTGTGTCACCTGGTGGTGAGGGTGCAGACTACAACCAACTCAGCCCCCCCCCCCAAACATGTAGGAGAATCTACTGTGGCCTTCAGGTAATGGTGAAACACAGAGCTCCTCTCTGGAGCCAGAGCTGGGTTTGTCCTCTTTGGGCTCCTGTAGAAACATGACGACCTGCTCCCTGTGCAGACATGAAGGATCAATCTGACGTAACGACAACACAATGAAAATATGATTATCAACATCCCATCACCTCCATAAATCCCACACACTGCTCCTTTTGTCGCACTGACGGTCACACAGAGTTTCTCTCACTGTTTTCAGACTGATCAGATAATTAATCAATAGAGATAATAATAATAATGACGAGCAGATCCAATGCACCACAGCTCCTGTCCACACAGACAGAGTTATAGAGAGAGACCAAACGCTCAGTAACCGCAGCAACCACAGAGGCCCTGAGAGGAAAACAGGCATAAAACACAACCAGTCCTAAGGATTTATTTCTCAGGTTTCTACAAACTGTGGAGGAATCAGTGAACATCACTTTACAACATCACAACCTCTTTGACCCTCACGTGATCCTGTACAAGTTTAATCAAGAAGACTGGTGTAACTTAGAAGAGAAAGGAGAACTGGAGAGTTTTATAAATATGAAGGACAAGTACAATCTGGGGAAACATGACTTGTACAGATATTTACAGTTAAGGGATTATTATAAGAAATAAATTAAAAGAGATTCTTCCATAGAAGCGAGTGGTGTGACCCAAATCATAATCAAGTCTTACAAAGGAAACCCAATCTGACTTATATCTGCACTATATCAAGCATTAACAGCAAATAAGAACTCAACCAACTATATTAAGGAGAAATGGGAAGCAGAATTTGGTATAGAAATCACAGACATAGAATGGCAAGGTATGTGGAAGATGTATCAAACATCTGCCAATTCTCGGACATGGAGGGAGTTCTCCTGGAAGAACTTAACACGCTACTTTATCACACCTAAGATTAAGAATAAATATTCAAATACTAATTATAAGTGCTGGCGAGAATGTGCTGAGTTAGATGCGGACCATGCTCATGTCTTTTGGAAATGTTATAAGTTGTCAATGTTTTGGGAAATGGTGCATAATACTCTGCAAAAGATACTAGGATATAATATTCCTATGGACTGTAAAACTTTATACATGTGTAATTTCAATGAGGGAAATGTGCATGTAAGTGATAGCTATCTGGTAAAGATTTTACTGATAGCCAGTAAAAAGGCTATAACCAGAAAGTGGAGTAAACCAGATCCCCCTAACCACGACCAATGGTTGGAAATAGTGGAAGAAATCTACGCAATGGAGAGGATGACATTTTGCATGAGACTATCTGTGTGGTGTGGTGTGTGTGTGTGAATGTGTGTAACTGCATGTTTTTTTAGCCAGCTGATGGGATGTATGACAAGGCATGGTTGGTCAGAAAAACTCCTTTAAAGGCGGACATTTCGACTATTGTAGTCCTTTCATTTTAATCCTTGAATTTGCTACCTAGGTACAAAGTACAAAACATGGTAGGTTGGTATGTGTGTGTGTGTGTGTGTGTGGTGCATTTCTGCATAGCCAGACTAGGGCCAGGCAGAGGCCAGACGTCATCTGCAGCTCAGCACTTAAAAGGAACTGCTGTAAGCTGAGTACAAGTATAATAGTAATGTAAACAGAATGTGTAAATGACACAATATAAACGGATAGGTGCATGAGTAATAAATACGGTTAGAGATAGGCTGTCTTTGCTGTGGTATGAGAACGCGACTGGTGACTCTCTTGTTAGTTGTCAATAAGCACATGTGTGTGTTCCCTGAAGAAAACTGAAACTAATGAATACGACTTTCATATTCAGGAGTGTAACTCGATAAAAGGCCCTTGTGAACAAGACAAGATAACTCTGAAACACGATTCCAATAAGAGACACGACATTACAACAGAATGACTATTCTACCGTTTTCCACAATCACACACACAAACAATCTGTCCTACGATAGTTTTATCCCTTAAATAACAACAGGCTGAGTGTCTGCTCCATTGGCTCAGTCTGGACGTTCACCACAGTTTACAAACGCAGAGCGAGCGCCAATCAGCTTCGTGAGAATGTAGTGGCATTCAATTCAGAGCCCCTCCCCACCGCCGGCCCTCCCCTTGCCCCCCACCCGTCCCCCGCACAGGAATAATCACTTGCTTTGTCTGGACTGCAGCAACCAGGTGAAAACGCAGGAGTCCTTATAGAGAGAGTGCAAACGCTCGGTAACCGCGGCAACCACAGAGCCCCTGAGAGGAAAACACGGAATCACAATCAAACCAGCCCACGGCACCGATGTGCGGGGAGTCCGAACAGCACAGGACGGCAAGGCCCCATCTCAACACACACACACACACACACTACACACACACGCTGCTGAATACGACGAGCCACAACGGACGGGAGTCAGAGTCAGATTGACTGTATAATGTATATTATTCAGTTTCACTGTTCAGCTGAAGGGGCTACCGATGAGTAGTACTGAGAGTGCCACCTGCTCAGGTAAAAATGGGAACCACTCTAACCTGACAACACATGCCACGGTGTGTGTCTGGTACCTCGACAGTGTTCACACAACTGTCCACAGCTGATCTGTTCTTCCTCTTCATGATTGCTGGGATCAGCCCTCGCCATTGACCAGCGTGCGTCCAGTGTTGTCTCAGCTGGGGACCTGATCATCGGCCGTGAGACAGTCAGTTATCTGTGGAACACTCAGAGACCTCTGCTCCTCTGAGGCTCCAGTAACTCAATTGCTCGCTTGCACAAGTGCCGGAGGAGCAGGAGGAAGGAGGAGCCAGAGTGTGCCAGTCTTCCTGGCAGACACATGGAGGACTGGGAGGTGGAAGAGGGCGGAGGTGAAACGTTTGATTTCCTGCAGACTGATGGGGCACCTCAAGATGCGGTGTGGGTGAAAGCTTCAGCTCAGTTTCTTTACATGGTCAAAACTCAGTGGAGGAAAACTATGACACAAAATGGGCCACCCAGCCTCAGATCAGCAGTGACAGTGCTGTTTACAGTTATTACTTTACATCTGATGAGAAAGAAATACAGCACTGTCTGTTCCCGAGCTGTAATCACTCCTGATAGGCAGCAGTGTGGAGGAGTTTGTGTCACCTGGTGGTGAGGGGCAGACTACACCAACTCAGCCCGCCCCCCAAAACATGTAGAAGAATCTAACTGTGGCTCTTCGGTAATTTCGGTGAAACACAGAGCTCCTCTCTGGAGGCCCATGAGCTGGGTTTGTCCCTCTGTTGGGCTCTGCCTGTAGAAACATGACGACGTGCTCCCTGTGCAGACATGAAGGATCAATCTGACGTAACGACAACACTATGACATTAATATTAGATTATCAACATCCCTATTCACCTCCATTAAAATTCCCACACAACTGCGTCGCATTTTGTCGCACCTGACGGTACACCAGATGTTTCTCGTCCTCACTGTTTTCAGACCTGTTTCAGATAATTAATCAATAGAGATAATAATAATAATGACGAGCAGATTTCAATGCACCACACTCCTGTCCACACAGACAGATGTTATAGAGAGAGACCAAACCGCTCAGTAACCGCAGCAACCACAGAGGCCTGAGAGGAAAACAGGCAATAAAACCACAACCAGCTTTCCCTAAGGATTTATTTCTTCTCAGGTTTCTACAAACTTGTGGAGGAATTCAGTGAACATCTAGTTTTACAACATCACAACCTCTTTGGACCCTCACGTGATCCTGTACAAGTTTAATCAAGAAGAGCTGGTGTAACTTAGAAGAGAAAGGAGAACTGGAGAGTTTTATAAAATATGAAGGACAAGTACAATCTGGGGAAACATGACTTGTAGCAGATATTTACAGTTAAGGATATATTATAAGAAAATGAAATTAAAAGAGATTCTTCCATAGAAGCCGAGTCTTGGTGTGACTCAAAATCATGCCCAGAATCAACGTCTTCACCAAAAGGAAAGACCCA
>NW_019175295.1:527387-560885 GCF_002260705.1 Seriola dumerili
GATAGGAGGAGCAGGGAGAGCAAAAATGGGACAGAATGGACACAATTTTAAAACACAATACAAAAAATGGACATGATGACTCAGGAAATGAGGACTGAAAATGGAAAGAATGAGAAGTCCCCTAATGTTACTGTTCTCTTGTTTTATTTGTTTGTTCCTTTCCTTTTTTGTGATGTCATTTTGTTATTAAAAAAAAAAAAAAATCTAAGTTAAAAAAAAAGAAAAGAGACTGGGACCAGCGACTCGCCAGGACCCTCCACTAAATACATAGAGTCTGTGGCATGACCCTTGGTTGCTATGGGCAACCGGTCACTAGAAAGTGGCCTGTAAGGTATCTAGAGACTGACAGTAACTGTTATTGGTTTGACCGTTTTAACAGATAAAGTATAAGTGAATTATTTTTCAGCACAGGTTTAATATCAGCTGACACATCTGGACAGAGCAGACATGATGAACAGCTGGATGATGACATCACAGACCATGTCTGTGAAGAACATCAACAGCTGCAATCACCATTTTATATCAAAGTGAAGGCTGTAGTGCAGGCTGTAGGAAGTGAAGTGAGGGCACCTGGTGATCAGAGGGAGGAAGGCATGTTCAATGAGTCTGATGATACTGACCTTCTGCTGGACTCTTCTGATCAACTACAGTCTGACTTCAGGAAGAACAAAAATGGACGGCTTTCCATGACACACATACATACATACATACACACACACACACACAACCCACACACACACACACACACACACACACACAACACACACACACACACACACAACCGTGTCTGTGTATAACTCTTAGACCTGAGGACCGTAGACTGACAGCTGAGTCTGAGACCACACTAACAGGACTGTGGAGGATGATGCAAGAGTAAAATAATCAGTGACCCCTTATTTCCTGGACACCACCTGTTCACCCTCCTGTCCTCTGGTGGGCGCTACAGGACCATCAAAAGACAGACCAGACTGAAGAACAGGTTCTTCTCCTGGACCATCACGCAAACCTCTGAACTCTGTTCACATTCATAACTTTAATATTCACTGTTCTCATAATTAGCTACTCAGCAAAGCACTTCTTTTCTATTCCTTTGCAGTATTTATTATGCTGTACGTGTGAATATTATATGAGTATTCCAGCCCGTCTATAACACAATCCTGTTAATGTAAAGTCCAAACAAATGTATAATGATGATGATGACATGATTCTCTGGGGACTCTTTCACTGCAGCCAGACAACAGCTGGTTTACCAGACACAATGTTCAGAGAGGATGGACGTTGGTCCTCAGTCCTGCCCTGACTCCAGATGAAGCTCTGAACAATAACACTGTTGTTGGTTTTTACTTCAGGTTAGATATGGTTCAGTGATTAAACCTGAAAGTCAAATCGTTTTTGCTGTAAAAATAACAGATAACTTTTAAGTTTTTTTGTCGCACATGGCGCAGCCATCTTTGAACAAAGCCCAAAACGAACCACAAACCAAGAGACATCAAACAGGAATGGCTCTTTGTTGGTACTCTGTGGATGTTGTTAGCTTGTTTGACATGAGCAGTTGTCAAGAAAATGAGAAAATGGATAGAGAGGAGAGCAGGAAGGACACAGCACAAGACCAGGCGGGTCCTTATGCTGTCGGCCTGGACGCTCCAGAGACAATTACCACAATAAAAAGAGAGAGAGACGGTAAAATCCCCTCCATTTTCATGTTCTTCCTCTGAACAGACCTCAGACACTGCGCCGTTGGCTGGCTGCACTGAAGCGCCGCCGTTCCTCGGAGGGACAGGGACAATGAGTCGCAGTGACCACTCTGTCAGTTTCTGATTATGTGGAGGAGGAGGATCTTTGTGAATGTAGTGGGAAAATATCTAAACTGAGTCACACAAATCAAGTTATTTAAAGTCCATAAACATGTTCAGGCGTCCACTGTGTGTTCTCAGTCAGGATACGTCCCTCTGAGGACGAACTCATATCTACAGTCCAACTGTTCAAGCTTCAGCCGAACTGTAGGTTCATCTGTCACAACCTGCCACAGTCACACATGGAAATCACACAGAACAAATGAAAATGAACTAATTACTGAGGAAATGAATCAGGAACGACCCAATAATTAAAGGTTAACAAAGTCGTTCCTGATTAAACTATGAATTATGGGTGATTTTTGAGATAATGATGAGACGCTGGAGGGTTATAGTATCCGTGACATAGTGTCAGTCAGGAGTGAAGTTAATGATGAGTTCAGGAGCCATCAGTAACAAACAGAGTGAACGAACACTTTGTTCCTGATTAACTCCTTGATCCAAGCCTCAAGCAACATAACTAGCAGGTATGTTCATTGATTCACTATGTACACAATCATAAGTTATTAGTCTTTTTGTGAAGCCCCCCCAACATCACACACACCGTCATCTTCACCCCTGGAAAGTGACCATCAACGTGAACACTCCGCTGACTGGTTCTTCTCGATTTACATTTCATCATATCTGACCTCTTTTTCCATGTTTGTGATTCTTCAGTGATCGAGTGGTTTAATGACGAGTTTCCTTTAACAATGATGTGAGGACGCTCAGTTGTACAGGTATCGACACCACAGCAGAGGATAAGAAAGGCTTTTAGGTCCATCAGTTGTTAGTCTGGATGCTAACAATTGCTAACATCGTTGTCCTGCTCATCTACAGTTCAGTGGCAGGTATCTCAGGTGAAACGTAGCAGACGTCACTTCCTGCCCAAGACCTCACATGGACAGGCAGATTAAGCTACATTAGCATACTCGTCATGTAGGTTAGTGTTTACGCATGTTGTAAAGAATGCTAACTGCCTACTAAAAGCTCTTGAACTCAAAATATGCTGCATCTGCGCTGCCTCTATGTAACATTTAGAGAGTTTCGGGCTTGTTGGCAGCAGAACAAAATGCATGCTGGGTAGTATTCTGTCCACTTGATCAGGCCCAACATGCGCTGAAGACTGGGCCTGATTATATTTAATCCAATGTGACTGGAGGGTTTCTGAGACTTCTGCTCAGGACTGTTGGTGACAGCAGGTTGATGTGTCACTTTCCCATGATCACTAACCATTATTCTCGCAGAACCAGGGGCTGCAGTTCAACGGTTCAAGGGACCACATCTAAGACGACATTACGGGACCCAAGGTTTGATTGTTTTACGAGCGTCACGTGGTGAATTACCCAAGTGTTAGAGATGTGGTTAGCTATGTCGTCTACGCACGTCTTAAACAATGGATTTCTGGTGTCGGGCGATCTCGGGCTCGTTTTCAATCAGACTTATATCTGCACTATATCAAGCATTAACAGCAAATAAGAACTCAACCAACTATATTAAGGAGAAATGGGAAGCAGAATTTGGTATAGAAATCACAGACATAGAATGGCAAGGTATGTGGAAGATGTATCAAACATCTGCCAATTCTCGGACATGGAGGGAGTTCTCCTGGAAGAACTTAACACGCTACTTTATCACACCTAAGATTAAGAATAAATATTCAAATACTAATTATAAGTGCTGGCGAGAATGTGCTGAGTTAGATGCGGACCATGCTCATGTCTTTTGGAAATGTTATAAGTTGTCAATGTTTTGGGAAATGGTGCATAATACTCTGCTAGGAGTATTATGCAGTAAGATACTAGGATACAATATTCCTATGGACTGTAAAACTTTATACATGTGTAATTTCAACGAGGGAAATGTGCATGTAAGTGATAGATATCTGGTAAAGATTTTACTGATAGCCAGTAAAAAGGCTATAACCAGAAAGTGGAGTAAACCAGATCCCCCTAACCACGACCAATGGTTGGAAATAGTGGAAGAAATCTACGCAATGGAGAGGATGACATTTTGCATGAGACTATAGGAGGAGCAGGGAGAGCAAAAATGGGACAAATGGACACAATTTAAAAACACAAACGAAAAATGGACATGATGACTCAGGAAATGAGGACTTGAAAATGGAAAGAATGAGACTCCCCTAATGTTACTGTTCTTTGTTTTATTTGTTTGTTCCTTTCCTTTTTTGTGATGTCATTTTGTTATTAAAAAAAAAAAAAAATCTAAGTTAAAAAAAAAGAAAAGAAGACTGGACCAGCGACTCATCAGACCCTCCACTAAATACATAGAGTCTGTGGCATGACCTTGGTTGCTATGGCAACCGTCACTAGGAAAGTGCCTGTAAGTATCTAGAGACTGACAGTAACTGTTATTGTTTGACCTTTTAACAGATGAAAGTATAAGTGAATTATTTTCAGCACAGTTTAACTTCACTGACACATCTGGACAGAGCAGATGATGAACAGCTGGATGATGACATCACAGACCTGCTGTGAAGAACATCACAGCTGCAGTCACCATGTTATATCAAAGTGAAGGCTGTAGTCAGGCTGTAGAAGTGAAGTGAGGGCACCTGGTGATCAGAGGGAGGAAGGCATGTTCAATGAGTCTGATGATACTGACCTCTGCTGGACTCTCTGATCAACTACAGTCTGACTTCAGGAAGACAAAATGGACGGCTTTCCCATGACACACATACATACATACATACACACACACACACACACACACACACACACACACACACACACACACACACACACACACACACACACACACGTGTCTGTGTATAAACTTTAGACCTGAGGACCGTAGACTGACAGCTGAGTCTGAGACCACACTACAGGACTGTGGAGGATGATGCAAGAGTAAAATAATCAGTGACCCCTTTTATCCTGGACACCACCTGTTCACCCTCCTGTCCTCTGGTGGGCGCTACAGGACCATCAAAAGACAGACCGACTGAAGAACAGGTTCTTCTCCTGGACCATCACAACTCTGAACTCTGTTCACTCATAACTTTAATATTCACTGTTCATAATTAGCTACTCAGCAAAGCACTTTTCTATTCCTTTGAGTATTTATTCTGTACAGTGTGAATATTTATATGAGTTCCAGCCCTCTATAACACACATCCTGTTAATGTAAAGTCCAAAACAATATATAATGATGATGATGACATGATTCTCTGGGACTCTTTCACTGCAGCAGAAACAGCTGGTTTACAGACACATGTTCAGAGAGGATGGACGTTGGTCCTCAGTCCTGCCTGACTCCAGATGAAGCTCTGAACAATAACACTGTTGTTGGTTTTACTTCAGGTTAGATATGGTTCAGTGATTAAACCTGAAAGTCAAATCGTTTTGCTGTAAAAATAAACAGTACTTTAAGTTTTTTGTCACCATGGCGCAGCCATCTTTGAACAAGCCAAACGATGACATCACAGGAATGGCTCTTTGTTGGTCTCTGTGGATGTTGTTAGCTTGTTTGACATGAGCAGTTGTCAGAAATGAAAATGGATAGAGAGGAGAGCAAAGGACACAGCAAAGACCAGGCGGGTCCTTATCTGTCGGCCTGGACGCTCCAGAGACAATTACCAAATAAAAAGAGAGAGAGCGGTAAATCCCTCCATTTTCATGTTCTTCCTCTGAACAGACCTCAGACACTGCGCCGTTGGCTGGCTGCACTGAAGCGCCGCCGTTCCTCGGAGGGACAGGGACAATGAGTCCGCAGTGACCACTCTGTCAGTTCTGATTATGTGGAGGAGGGAGACTTTGATGAGTGTGGAAATATCTGAAACTGAGTCACACAAATCAAGTTATTTAAAGTCATAAACATGTTCAGGCTCCACTGTGTGTTCTCAGTCAGGATACGTCCCTCTGAGGACGAACTCATATCTACAGTCCAACTGTTCAAGCTTCAGCCGAACTGTAGGATTCATCTTCACACTGAACCACAGTCACACTGGAAATCACACAGAACAAATGAAAATGACTAATTACTGAGAAATGAATCAGGAACGACCCAATAATAAAGGTTAACAAGTCGTTCCTGATTAACTATGAATTATGGGTGATTTTTGAGATAATGATGAGACTGGGAGGTAAGCCGTGACATTAGTGTCAGTCAGGAGTGAAGTAATGATGAGTTCAGGAGCATCAGTAAAACAGAGTAACGAACACTTTGTTCCTGATTAACTCTGAATCAGCCTCAGAGAACATACCAGCAGTGATTCATTGATCACTAATTACAATCATAAGTTATTAGTCTTTTTGTGAAGCCCCCCCACACACACACACCTCAATCTTCACCCCCCTGGAAAGTGACACATCAACGTGAACACTCGCTGACTAGTTCCTCATTACTTCATCATTATCTGACCCTTTTTCCATGTTTGTGATTCTTCAGTGATCGAGTGGTTAATGACGAGTTCCTTTAACAATGTGTGAGACGACTCAGTTGTACAGTTCAACCACAGCAGAGGAGAAGAAGGCTTTTAGGTCCATCAGTTGTTAGCTGGATGCTAACAATGCTAACATCTTGTCCTCTCATCTACAGTTCATCAGAGGAGCTCAGGTGAAACGAGCAGACGTCACTTCCTGACCAAGACTCACTGACAGACAGTATTAAGCTACATTAGCATATCGTCATGTAGGTTAGTGTTAGCATGTTTGTAAAAATGCTAACTGCCTACTAAAAGCTCTGAACTAAAAATGTGCATCTGCTGCCTCTATGTAACATTAAGGAGTTCAGGCTTGTTGGAGCAGAACAAAATGCATGCTGGGTAGATTTCTGTCCAACTTGATCAGGCCCAAATGCAGCTGAAGACTGGCCTGATTATATTTATCCAATGTGACTGGAGGGTTTCTGAGACTTCCTGCTCAGACTGTTGGTGACAGCAGGTTTGTGTCACTGTCCTCTGTCACTAACATATTTCTGCAGAACCAGGGGCTGCAAGTTCAGACGTTCAAGACCACAGTCCTAAGACCACATTACTGGGACCCAAGGTTTTTGATACAGCGTCACCTGGTGAATTACACAGTGTTAGAGATAGGGTTAGCTTTGTTCTACGCACGTTTACAACAAACTGGATTTCTGGTTCGGGGGCAGTGTCAACAAAAACCTAGAGTCCTAGAGATGTGGTCCTGAAAATCCTGAACCTGAAACCTCCAGCTAACATACATGAAACATGACACATGAAGCATGAAACATGAAGCATGAAACATGAAACATGAAACATGAAGCATGAAACATGCTCCTTGTCTGTTTTGCAGTTAAAGTGCAGCTAATCTCAAACGAGCTGACTGATGGAGATAAATCAATCATAATCAGTAATATTACAATACTCATGTTACTTATTAATAAAAAAACTTCATCTGAGCGTCCTGTTGTCTCTGTTGATTATTAAGAAACTATTAATTCATAAGTGAAAAAAAGCGTGTTGTGTGATTTTCATGCTTTATTTAACTTAAGAGAAACAACATGCTGATCAGATAATTATGACGTAATGAGGAACTGCTCAGAAAGTCTCTTTACTTAGAGGTAATGAAAAGACTAATTAAAGATGAATTCATTAATATGTTAATTGTTACTAGTTTCTGCTGCTGTTTCGAGTTAATGACTTATCAGGAAAATGGTCTTTAATTCTCAGCTGCTTATGAACTAATCAATACCACTATATTAATATATAAATCAGTCTGTTCATTCAGGAACGACTCAACAGTTAATCATCAGGTCACCTCTGATTCGCTCCTCATTAACTGCAGCAACGACTTCCTGTTTCAGAAAACATGAAGATAATATGAACTCATCCTTTCAGTATGTCCGGGTTTATAACAACCATTTTAATCTGATGCCTGAATCAACCAATCACAGTGATCCCTCCATCACTGTTCCCTGGCTCAGATCACAGAGGTCAGAGGTCAGGAGGTTTCCTCTGGATGATCACTGTCATACGTGTGTCTACTTGTCAGTCTCAGTCTCGAGCAGAAGCTAAAACCAGTGCGTCTGTTCTTCACAGAACCGTCCCATCTCAGCCAGCAGACATGTTTACAGCCTCAGGCTGGTTCAGACGGTCTGAGCTGCCAGAGTCTGAGAAAATATGTGGATCAGGGACATTTTTCCTCTCATTTACTAAAACAAACAATTTACTGGTTCTTACTGGAAAACAGGAAGCAACAGATGTCTGTTCAAGTACAAGGAGACGAGTGACTGAATAACAGAGATAATGACTTCATACATCAAGGATCTGTCGGGTTTTATTGATCAGTTTGTTTTCATCCTCAGACAAATATTCACTTACAGTAGCACCTGATGACAGATAGAGTCCTCTGACATTTCAATGTTCAAATGAATGATTTCTCTGAGGATGAGGAGACAAATTTTCATCCTCCTCCTTTTGACTGACTTGTCCACTAACTGCAGCTGATGCAGGTCATAAACGCTGGTACGTATTTACTCTGCAGTGACTCTTCAGGCTCTGCTTTCCACCCTTTTAAAACTATTTCTATTTAAACTGAGTTTACTTCTCAGGAAGTTTCCTACACATGGTTACCATTCATAACATGGTAATCATTCCAGTAAAGAAGAAGAAAGATTGAAAGAGAAAATCCCTGAGTCGGACCATCATTTCATCATTTCATCATTTCATCATTCAGGATTCACAAACTTAACAGGAACTAGTCTTGAGCCGCAGTGTCATTAGTGTCATCCGTGTATGTGTGTGTGTGTGTGTGGGTGTGTGTGTGTGGGTGTGTGTGTGTGTGTGTGTGGGTGTGTGTCACACTAGGTCCAGTTAATTATGGACCATTGGTCAATCAGGGACAAAAGTGTCTCCAGTTGAGAAAAAGTCAGAGTAAGTCTCCAGGAAGTGAACATAAGTCATGTAATTTCCCCAAAGTGAGAAGTAAACATACGTGTGTGTGTGTGTGTGTGTGTGTGTGTGTGGAGTATATGTCTCTTCATGCAAACATGAAAGGAGCTGAAATAATTCAAACCAGACTGACGTAGGTTTTGAGAAATATCCAAATATAATAATTCACAGAACCACTGGTTCCTTTATAGTTGATCCTGTTATTGATTGATTGATTTTCCATGAGATCAACAGTAATGAGCCACATCCTGTCCGCAACTGTACGTGTCATCTGTCTGTAAATGTTTGTAATGTGACCACAACTCAGGATGTTTTCCTTAAGACATGTATGCAGTGATTTCCAGCTCTGAAGCTGTTAATGGTCATAATATAATAAATATAATATAATATAATATAATATAAAGTAATGTAATATAATATAAAGTAATGTAATATAATATAACGTAATATAATATAATATAATATACTGTATACACACACACACACACACACACACATACACCAACACATGGTTCAATTAACTAGCTCTCATATATATTTATTAATCATATATTATGTATTTAATATATATATACAGTATATGAACAGGTTGATGTTATGTGACCTCTCTGGGAACAGAAATCACTGAATTATGAAAACGATGTAGATTCTGAAACAACATGGAGCTGATACAAACATGAGTATTTTGAGACTTTGACATGATAAAACTGAGAATTAGATAAAACTTCTCTATGTCTGTGTCTTGGCTAAAGGCTGGTGTCAGGTGATCAATTAAGACCTGATGAGTTCAATGACTCAAATAAGACTATTTCATTAAGTTAGAGATCAGACATGCTACAGCTACAACACTAATGTTGTGCTCACACATTAATTCATCATCAGTCCAATAATAATCCTGTTCAATAACATAGAGAATCATGTAGCACTCTGACAGGGATCATTATATCTGATGTATGCTGATGTTCACACACACTGAGTCATTCAAGATTTAATAATAATAATGATTTTCTTTTCTCTAAACACAGTGTTGAATCAGAGCTTTCACATAAACACTACAGAGTCATGGGGGTCCGGCTGCACCAGGCTAGCTGGTTAGCATGCTAGCTTCATGAGAAGGGAAGAGTTAACACTGGTGTTTGTTTCCATATCTGGAGACAGCTGTTGGTTAGTAAAGGAATGAAGTTTCACAACGTTTCTTGTAGACTGGTCAGTAAACAGCTGCTAATGCTAACATTAGCTATGTAGCAATAGCAACAGCTCCTTTAAATGATGTTTTTCTCTGAGGGGATGTTTCAGGTCAGTGTGAATGTCTCACTGAAGATCACAGATAAGGAGAAACGTGTCTAACATCTGGGAACTTGAGATGATCTTGTTACATTCTGTAGACTAAACTCTTAATTAAGATAATATTTATAGTTGTACTGGGTGAACTGAACCAAACCATGACAACAGACCATGACATTAAACCAGGAGCTGTCCATAAAGCTCAAAGACACTCAGCTCTGACATTTACAACATTCTTCTCATAATTCTCCTCCTGTCTCATTTCTATTTCTAGACAAGACACAACACACAGCTTTACTTCTGATGGAGCTAAGCTAGCAGCTGCAGTTTCCCTGTTTCTGTGAGTTCAGACAGACTGAACATACTGACATACCTCAGACTTCAGACTACCATATATTTAATGAATGGAAACCAGTCAGTCTGAGGAGCAGCATGAACATCCTGACAGTGTTGAGACAGGTAGAGTCTGCTCTCTGAACATCTGTATGTACTGTATGACTGAGAGGAGGCCTCGTCCCTCACGTCTCTCTGTACGTTCACATGACCATGAAAGGAGGTGGCAGCACAGTGATGGAGGGGGGAGGGGTGTTCCCACACTGAGGAGCAGCTCGGATCAAACACTTGAACTCCTGCTGTTGACTCAGCACAGGCCAGAGTCCTGGGATCCTCTGAGCCGTGACACAGTGAAGAGGCCGACTGCTGCATGTGCTCCATGTTCATGAGGAGGGTCAGGTCAGTGTCAGAGTCATCACAACAACAACAACCACAAAGATCTTAGAGTCTGTCTCTTCACGCCCCCACACGAGGCCTTCAGGGTCTGTGCTGGGACTGGTCATATATATCTATAGATATATATATATATTTAAGAAATATGTTATATCATGTAAAAATTCATCATATAGATATTTATAAAATATATAAGAATACAAATTTTACTGTAGGTATTTCATATAAGTTATAAACCTTTTTCTTAATTTATCCAGAGGATGTGTATATGTGATAATAACATAGGTGACAAAAATGTCATATATTACATTTTTATGTGGGAAATATCCAGGATGACCGGTTGGATGATGCAGGCCTGCAGCCTGTGTGTGATTGGTTGGAGCAGCGGTGTGCCAGATGATGATGTCACAGTGTGGAGCAGTAACAGTTGGAGCAGGTTCATCATGGTTTGGACGGATGAATGAACAACGTTGTTCCAGGCAAAGCTAACGTCTGTGAACGCAGCTCAGATCAAAGTCTCTGAGTCTCAGCCTCTGACTGACTGACTGACTGACTGACTGACTGACTGACTGATGACTGGCTGACTGATGACTGACTATCTGACTGACTGATGAATGACTGACTGATGAATGACTGATGTCTGACTGACTGACTGATGATTGACTGACTGACTGACTGATGACTGACTGACTATCTGACTGACTGACTGATGACTGACTGACTATCTGACTGACTGATGAATGACTGACTGATGAATGACTGAGGTCTGACTGACTGACTGATGATTGACTGACTGACTGACTGATGACTGCCTGACTGACTGACTGACTGATGACTGACTGACTATCTGACTAACTGACTAACTGACTATCTGACTGACTGACTGATGACTGACTGACTGATGACTGACTGACTATCTGACTGACTGACTGACTGATGACTGACTATCTGACTGACTGATGACTGACTGATGATTGACTGACTGACTGACTGACTGATGACTGGCTGACTGATGACTGACTATCTGACTGACTGATGATTGACTGACTGACTGACTGACTGATGAATGACTGACTGATGAATGACTGACAATCTGACTGACTGACTGACTGACTGACTGATGACTGACTGACTGACTGACTGCCTGACTGACTGACTGACTGACTGACTGATGACTGACTGACTATTTGACTAACTGACTAACTGACTATCTGACTGACTGACTGACTGACTGACTGATGACTGACTGACTGACTGACTGCCTGACTGATGACTGACTGACTGACTGACTGCCTGACTGATGACTGACTGACTGACTGACTGCCTGACTGATGACTGACTGACTGACTGACTGGCTGACTGACTGACTGACTGACTGATGACTGACTGACTGACTATCTGACTGACTGACTGACTGACTGACTATGATGTATATTTTGAAAATTAGGGTTTTATTTACCCATTATTTACATACAATTTTACATATTTATTGACCCACATGAAAACAGCTTAACTAACAAACAAACAACACAGGAAGTGAGTCTGTTGACTGAAATAAAGATCCTATTGATTCTGCCAAAAGAAATATCCTAACACCAAACCGCAGTCTAAACAATTACACAATAATCCAAACTAAATAACCCCAACCCCCCCGTGATGTGGAAGTCACTTGGTACAATCTTAATGTGCACTTCCTCTATTTACGACCCCGCTTCCTTTACCCAGTCCTGACCAGATGACCCCTGCAGCAGAGGTGAGGACACCCCAGCGCTGGGAGAATTAGATAAATTTACATGAATAAATGTAAATGTTGAATGTGCTACAAATAGAACTAATGCATTTCAAAGAAATATGTATGTTGTATGAAAGAAAGAACTGTGTGTGTGTGTGTGTGTGTGTGTGTGTGTGTGTGTGTGTGTGTGTGTGTGTGTATAAAAAAAAAAGGTTTCAGTGCATGGGAGTTACCAACATCTACTGTGTGGCTGCAGGTGTGGTCACCACATCATTAACCAAACACCACATGCACTCAGAGTATGGACACGGTTTACTGTTATTGTCAGGTCAGACTGAGTCATGTGATGCCCTGAAACCTCAGATCAGTCACTGTGTTTAGACGTGACATTGAAAGATCAGGAAAGTGTCTAAATTCCACAGTGACAGTGAAGTGCACACGTCTGTTATAACGACTGCTCCCCATCATTAAACAACACCTCACAAACAACAGTGCCTTTGTGAACTGACTGCACCTTCTCAAGGTGGGGAGGGTAAATATTACCCCCTCAGGAAACATGAACCGGTCCTACCACTGCTGTCAGCCAAGGGGGCAGGGCTTAACTTCTCACCTGAACTACATTTGGACTCTGCACAACAGATGATACTAAAAGTACTAAAAGTTTCAGGTTGTCTGAGGTGTCACTGAGATGAAACATCAGATGCTGTGACTCTTTAACTTCTACTCTTTGATAATGTCTCATACATGTTTCACTTATATTGTTTTATTATCTTTTTTATTGTTTTAACATATTTTATTGTCTCTTTTCACTTCCTGTCAGATCTTCTTGCAGAATGTTGATTTGATTTTTATTCATTTATACTGTTCTACTCTTTTTATTCTGCTCAGGTTCTTTGGATTTTTCTTTTACTTGGTTTTAGTTTTTCCTTCTGAAGTACTTTGTAACTTTGTTAAGAAAAGTGCTGTATAAATAAAGTTATTATCATATTATTATTGTCTGAACACAACATGGAGGGAGACAACAATGTAGGTAAGACAATGGTAATCACCATCTTACTACTGTGAAGTAATCCTGACAACAGAAACAACAACGAACCAACATGTCCAGGTCCTGCATGTCTTTATGAGGACACTCAGGTGGAGCTGGAGGACACAGGTGAGGATAAAACACTGAGCAGGGAAGTTTAGAGATGATAGAAAAATAACAGACTGTACTGTTCATTACAAATGTCTCAGCGTAGACATGAAGAAGAAGCTGACAGTGATCTGAATGATCAGGTCACTGATTCATTCTTCCAGAGGATAAAACACTAAACTTTTCTCTACAGTTGGGGATTAAAGCTGAAAGAGAGAAAGTGGAACAAACAGGTTCCTTCTTTTTAATCAGCAACTCACTAACATGAGCTCTGCAGACAGAGCTCCTCTACAGTATAAGATCTGTATGTGAACGGTCACATCACAGTGTGTGTGTGTGTGTGTGTGTGTGTGTGTGTGTGTGTGTGTGTGTGTCTGTAAACATGAGTTACCAACATCTACTGTGTGGCTGCAGGTGTGGTCAATCAAACACCACATGCACTCAGAGTACGGACACTGTTTACTGTTAATATGTCATCTTGTATTGATGCATGTAAATAAGAAGTTTCATTCCTTATGTAGCGAAGGACAAAGGTCAAGACCAGAAAGAGATTAATTTAGAGTTGCACAATTAATCTAAATATAACTGGAATCACAACGTGGCTGAGTGCAACATCCACATCACAGCAGCTGCAGTTTCTTTGAGGATGGTAAAATGTGTCTCATTGTTGTCTGTTGTTAGCATTAGCATTGTTAGCACCATCAGTGTTGTGGTGCTACAGAGACGCCCCGACCTACAGATCATGTTCTCCAGATGTAGAGGAACATGATTGTTTGGTACAAGAACAACAAAAATCACATCATCATCATTTTATATTTTGTTCAGTGAAAATAAAAAACGATCATTCACACTGAAATCAGAACTCATATCTTTACTGTGTGTTCATTGGAAAGCGACCTTGGCCTCCTCCTCCTCCTTTGTTAACTTCCTGAAGGGTGGGCAAGGAGGAGCTGGGCCAAAGAAAAGAAAGCTCTCGGGACTTGGTCCGAACCGACATAAAACCAGGTCCAGACACAGACAGACCCAGATTATTTCACTGAGGCGATTAGATGTCTGAGATAAAAACATGAGAACGGAGAAGATCTGAACATCTAGAAGGTTTTTGCATCTGGTTCTTCTCAAACAGTCACACAACTATACTAATGAAGAGTGACCAGTCCAGATAAGATCTGGACTCTGGTCTCAGACCCCTGCAGTTAGTAATCACACATCTGGAACAACAGACCCTGCTATGACAACTATGCCAAATGACAGGAAATGCTCTCTGAGGGAAAGGGCGGGGCCCGCTGACAAGCTGATTACACTGTTTGCACATATTTCAGAGGGTTCAGAGATTGTGACCAGAGGTGGTCTGTGGAGTCACGGAGGCAAAGAACATCAGTCCTTTCAGAGCCATGAAACATCCCACAGACACACACCTCCATTAACACTTCAGGTCAACTCAGAGGACATAGGTAAAAGTAAATGTTAAACTATATTTTAGGTCATGGCTGCAGAGTTGCATGTCCCTCGCTTCTACTGAACTGTTACAGTGAACAGGAAAACCCCAAGTTATGTGGTAACATACAGCTTCCTTCCTCCAATGTGTGTGTATGTGTGTGTGTGTGTGTGTGTGTGTGTGTGATGTCATATTTAAAAATCATCAGTATCAGTTTCAGTATTTTTACAAGAAATCAGCTGATTGGAGAAATCATCCTCCACAAACATCAGTCAATTAGTCATCATCATCATCATCATCATCATCATCATCATCATCATCATCATGGCTAAAATCAAACCAGAGCTGTTCTCATCTCTAGCTAATTGTATCCATTGTTAATTGTCTTTGTTTGACTGCCTGTAGCTTGTTGTTGTTGTTGTTGTTGTTGTTGTTGTTGTTGTTGTTGTTGTTGTTGTTGCCGTCTCTTTTCAGACTGGGTTAGGGTTATCTGTATATTTGTAGATAATTGTAGGATATTATCAGTTGTGTTGTTTTTGCTAGTGACAGTTTTAATGACATTAAACATGTAAAAGTCCGACTGGAGAATCAGCAGCAGCTTTAAACTCTGTGCAACACGTTAGCTTCACGCTCTGTTCTGAAACTGTTAATAACATTGTCCCTGTGAAATCAATAAATAAATAAACTAAACCAAACTAAGCATCATCATATGTGTTAAACTGATTTCAGCTCCAACATTATTTTTGAACAGTGGTTTAGTTTTCAATAGGGATGTCTTGATTGATCGGCCGATTTTCATTCAAAATAAGTGATGAGTAGATGTGAATCAATGTTTCTAGTCACGATCACCTGTGGTTAATACTGGTGTCTGTGGCTGAAAGACGCACTATGTGCTGTAGTCCCGCCTCCTGCCTTGTTCACTGTGCTGGTGCACGACATGCCGCCAAAACAAGACTACATGTCACCATGTGGAACTTTTACAAAGTGTGAGGCTGATAGAACGTACGCCATCTGCAATCATGACAAAAATTATGTGTATTGGCCGATCTCACTCACAGATGATCACTGACAAAAAACGTGATCGTGGCATCTCTAGTTTTTAATTAATAATACATTTCTGAAAATTTTCTCCATAGAAATGAATGGACTCAATGTTCAGAGGCTACAGTGACGTCACACAGAGTGAAAATGTTTCACTCCTCTCATCATTTTCTCTCAGATCGTAGGAACATTTGTCTTTGTCCTTCAGACCATGTGACACATTTTCTTCCATTAGCCTCTGAGAGACAGAAACACCATCCAGCAAACACAAGAAAATCAGACATCAGCTTCTTTTTGAACTCTGTTCTCCACATCTTAACACCAGGAAACAAACTGCACAGACTTGAGCAGCTCACAGTGTAAAAACACAGGGGTCAGAGTTCACGTGGTGCTGAGCCAAATCTCACCAAAGTCTGAGTCTCACTGAGGGAGGAGGTACCTTCACCATGGAAACCTGAACAGGAGCTGGCTACACACAGATGATGGACATTTTAGCTCCGTCCAGACTAACACACCTGAACACACAGATCACATGACCACTCAGGAAAACTGGACATGGTGTAGGTTGTCTACTCGAACAAGGAACGGCAAAGGCACAGCAGAGATTCATGAGCTTTATGAAAGACAGAGTTAAACTGAACAACAGCTGGAAACAAAACACTTGTGATTAATTTCCATAGGGAACTGACCTCTGCTCATTCAGGCTGGTGACGCTGGTCTCTGCCCAGAAAAGGGTCACATGTCAGGATCAGGAACTGTTGTGACTGATAAGATTACTGAAGTGTAGACTGACTGATCATCAGGCAGACACCAGGCTGAGCGCAACACTGCTACAGCTTTAACGGGAAACAGACAGAACTGTGTGAAATACAGTCAGAGTCAGTGTCACTGTCAAAAAACATGTTCAGGTTAAACTGACTCATCTGTTAAAATCTGATATTCAACCACAGTGCTGCAGCATGTACATGTCCCATAATGACTCTATTGAAACAGAACAATTCAGAGAAATTAAATATTCACATGATATTTGACACCTGTTGTATTAATGATTTGATTCAAGTATGATAAAACATTCTGCCTGTTACAGTTCAACAGTACGACAGAGTGTCAGGCCTCAGGAGAAAAAGAAATCTGAAATTTCAAGAATAAAGTCCTAATTTTACAAGAATTAAAAATGTTAAATTTTTAGGAGAAAAAAAAACATGTTTATGAATATTACATCAACCAATCAAACAGGTGAAAGGACAGTCAGGGGCAGCTGCTGTTTGTCTGTCTAACAATAGAATGGACTCGGTTTCTTGATGATGATGATGATGATGATGAGCCAATCTCCTTATTTGTGAAACCTAAAGTAGAACATCACAGGATGCTCCACGTTCCTCATTTAAAGCTTCTGATATTTCCCCTCGAAAACAACACACAACCTAAAATTACAACTTTCTTCTCTTAGTATTCTGACTTCATTCCTTTCATGTTGTTTTCCTGATGTGGTCCTCATGCTGCGTTGTACAGCAGCTGTGTATAACCATAAGAACACAGTGGTATAGATGCTTTATAGAGACTGTTGTTGCTGTGTGTTGTTCACACTGAAGTGACGACCTGCAGAGACTCAGAGCTGTAACATGTGAATCATCAGAGTGAGAGGGAAAGTACAGGATATACAGATGTGACTGTTTTTACACCGTCTGCCACACAGAGGTCAGACTGCTTCATGTTCATGACAGACTTCTTGTTTTTATGTCTGGACCTGGTTATTAATAGAGCGGGGGAGCAGGGGACCAGAGGAGGTCTCTGCCGTCCTCCAGGAGCTAGAGACAACAAACACAACTCAATTTAACCTCTGACAGCATTCTTCTTCTCCCAGACGACAGAGAGATCTCTGGTAGCTCATCATAACTCAGCTGTCTTTTACTGCCTCAGTTTTAGTTTAATATGCATGTTTTATGTTTTCAGTGAGGGGACAGTAACATGTCCTGTACAGTGAGACAGGACTGTTATCACAGTCAGCAGCACCTTTACCTGCTGCCTCTGAGCCACATGACTCCTTGCTGGAGTCTAGTTCATATAAACTCACTGTGTCCGACATCAGCTCACGTCCGATGTGTCAGCGCACACGCATAATAACATGAACGAAGAAACATACCTGTGGGTCATCAGCATGGACCTGTGTGTGACTGTGTGTACCTGTGTGTACCCGTATGTACCTGTGTGTACACACAGTGTCACACAGTGTCACACAGTGTGTCACACAGTGTCACACAGTGTCACACAGTGTGTCACACAGTGTCTCACACAGTGTCACACAGTGTCTCACACAGTGTCTCACAGTGTCACACAGTGTGTACCTGTATATGTATATATGTATATATATATATATATATATATATATGTATATATACAGTATATATACTGTATATACATATATACAGAGTCGGAGGGTGAAGGAGGATTTCAGAGGAAATGTTCGGACATGTATTGAGTTTACTGGAGGTCACAGTCTGTTACTGTACGTCACTGTGGAGACATGAAGCTTTATGAACCACTGACTGTTTCCCATCAGTAGCTCCTCTGTGGAGTGTAAGTACTTTCACAGATACATACAATTTCACACAGACACTCAGGAGTGGTGAATAAAGAGTAAGCACTATTTACTTCTACAGCTGGTTCAAGCTCTTCTAAAGCTCATTGGTTACTTCCTTAAAAATGTATAACTCTGAGGAAAAGTATAATAAAAGACTCAGTATGTAATATAATTTCAACAGAAGGTTATTTTTGGAGAGTCGCTGCCACTCTGATCCATCTGTGTTCATTTCCACACTCCAACACTTCCTGAGTCACATCCGCTGCGTGCTGAGGTCACATTGGGTCCGAGCAGAAGTGTTTTCACACCAACTCATAATGTTTCCAACAGTAATGTTCAATAAAGATAACAGATTCAAACACGATACACCCACTGCACACAGCTACAGGTGTGATGTGCATCTGGGCCAGACATCACTCAGACAGACATCACAGTGATAAGGCCTGACAGAGGCCGACACACCTCAACCACAGTCTGGAAACGACCTCCACGCCAATGTAAACGGGCCAAAGGTCACCTGTATTATCCTCTCCATCACTTTCTGAGACACAACACAGATCTGGGAGGATCGACAACAACATGATGATGATCGGTGATTCATGTTGTGTGGGTTGCAGCCAGTTCCCATCAGTGTGCTGAGCATGTTTTGGCAAATGTTAGTGACACCGTTACTGGGAGACTCCCAACCTTGATGACTGTGTTGGGCTCAGAGGAGGCGGGGGCAGATCCATGCCCAAACAGGGGCCCAAGGGGCCCCCCGGGGGATGTGTGTGTCTTTGCATAGGGGCCCAAATCATTGAGTCGGCCCCTCAGAGAGCAAGTAGATATAACTCAGCTCATCAATGTATTCTCTGCAGGTCGACCACCACAGCCTGCTGAACTGAAACCAGTGCAACTTTAATCTGTGTAATTGTATTTATGTTGTATATTTTAACTGTCACCTTTCAATAGTAGTGGCATATATTTCTTTACATAGTTCTATTTTTTATTTATATTTCATAGGATAAAGACATATTTTTACATTTTATCTTTATAATCTCACTTCTTATTCTCTATTCTTTGCTAGGTGAGCAACCTGATTTCCCCCTGTGGATCAATAAAGTATTCTGATCCTGATCATTAACCTTGTGAGAACACAGGTTGTAATAAACTGGAGCGTTGTTACTGAGCAGATTGACATGAACTCATTTCACTGTAGATTATACCCTGCTGCTCCTCTTCACTTTGACTGGCTGAGGGCTGCATTGTTAACAAACCCTCTCTCATCAGCTCTTCGTCTTCGCTCACTGAAACAAGATTCCTGTTAATCTACTCAGGTCATCTCAGACTGCATCAGAAAGGTTCAGGGTGATCTCACCTCCACAGAAACTCATTGTGAGTTCCCGTACACGTCTCACCACCATCATCCTCTTATCCCTGCAAAGGAACCAGAGTCTGAAGCCAAGCACTAACACGCTAACACACACACAAACACACCTATCTGTTGATCTGATACCATTTGTTCTTTCATCCCTGGTTTCATGTGCAGACAGTCGTGTTCCGACAGGTGAGTATCCCACTTGTTCTCTACCAACAACCTGCATACCAACACACCAAACATCCCTCTACACATTCCTGGGCAAGCTGAGGCGTCGAGGCCCAGCCCCATCTGTGAGAGTGGAAACTCACTGTTTACACACTCCAGCTCCAGGCTGTTCAACCTGAGCCCTATTCAGTCAAACTGAGTTAGCGTTTCCTTAAACACGAGCCCAAACCTTGACTGAAATGGTAAAAGAATAGACATGTTCCACACTGAGGCGTCAGCACATTAACGTACTGAAGATACCACGGATAGTACATGCACCACGTAGAAAGCCCTTCCAAAAACTGGTTGGTAACAGTTTCTGGCTCATTGTCCTGGCAGGAGAGCAGAACAGTATGTTTTTAGTCCGACGTGTTATTACAGGAAAGGCTGGCTGCATAAAGCTCATTACTGCTGCTGGATTAATGCCACTCTAACTACTGAGAGTCTGCAGAACACAGAGGTAGAACTACAACACAACAGCAGGTTAGTACAGAGGTAGAACTAGAACGCAACAGCAGGTTAACATAGAGGTAGAACTACTGTAGAACCAGCAGCAGGTTAGTACAGAAGTAGAACTAGAACCAGCAGCAGGTTAGTACAGAGGTAGAACTAGAACCAGCAGCGGGTTAATAGAGGTAGAACTAGAACCAGCAGCAGGTAAGTGCAGAGGTAGAACTAGAACCAGCAGCAGGTTAGTACAGAGGTAGAACTAGAACACAACAGCAGGTTAACAAAGCGGTAGAACTAGAACCTGCAACAGGTTAGTGCAGAGGTAGAACTAGAACCAGCAGAGGTTAGTGCAGAGGTAGAACTAGAACCAGCAGCAGGTTAGTACAGAGGTAGAACTAGAACCAGCAGCAAGTTAGTGCAGAGGTAGAACTAGAACAAGCAGCAGGTTAGTACAGAGGTAGAACTAGAACCAGCAGCAGGTTAGTACAGAAGTAGAACTAGAACACAACAGCAGGTTAACACATAGGTAGAGCTAGAACCAGCAGCAAGTTAGTGCAGAGGTAGAACTAGAACCAGCAGCAGTTTAGTACAGAGGTAGAACTAGAACACAACAGCAGGTTAGTACAGAGGTAGAACTAGAACCAGCAGCAGGTTAGTACAGAGGTAGAACTAGAACACTACAGCAAGTTAACACAGAGGTAGAACTAGAACACAACAGCAGTTTAACACAGAGGTAGAACTAGAACCAGCAGCAGGTTAGCATAGAGGTAGAACTAGAACCAGCAGCAGGTTAGTACAGAGGTAGAACTAGAACCAGCAGCGGGTTAATAGAGGTAGAACTAGAACCAGCAGCAGGTAAGTGCAGAGGTAGAACTAGAACCAGCAGCAGGTTAGTACAGAGGTAGAACTAGAACACAACAGCAGGTTAACAAAGCGGTAGAACTAGAACCTGCAACAGGTTAGTGCAGAGGTAGAACTAGAACCAGCAGAGGTTAGTGCAGAGGTAGAACTAGAACCAGCAGCAGGTTAGTACAGCGGTAGAACTAGAACCAGAAGCAGGATAGTGCAGAGGTAGAACTAGAACCAGCAGAGGGTAGTGCAGAGGTAGAACTAGAACCAGCAGAGGGTAGTGCAGAGGTAGAACTAGAACCAGCAGAGGTCAGGGCAGAGGTAGAACTAGAACCAGCAGCAGGTTAGTACAGAAGTAGAACTAGAACACAACAGCAGGTTAACACATAGGTAGAACTAGAATCAGCAGCAAGTTAGTGCAGAGGTAGAATTAGAACCAGCAGCAGTTTAGTACAGAGGTAGAACTGGAACACAACAGCAGGTTAGTACAGAGGTAGAACTAGAACACAACAGCAAGTTAACACAGAGGTAGAACTAGAACACAACAGCAGTTTAACACAGAGGTAGAACTAGAACCAGCAGCAGGTTAGCATAGAGGTAGAACTAGAACCAGCAGCAGGTTAGTACAGAGGTAGAGCTAGAACACAACAGCAAGTTAACACAGAGGTAGAACTAGAGCCAGCAGCAGGTTAGTACAGAGGTAGAACTAGAACACAACAGCAAGTTAACACAGAGGTAGAACTATAACCAGCAGCAGGTTAGTACACAGGTAGAACTATAACCAGCAGCAGGTTAGTACAGAGGTAGAACTAGAACACAACAGCAGGTTAACACAGAGGTAGAACTAGAACCAGTAGCAGGTTATTACAGAGGTAGAACTAGAGCCAGCAGCAGGTTAGTAGAGGTAGAACTAGAACACAACAGCAGGTTAACACAGAGGTAGAACTAGAACCAGCAGCAGGTTAGCACAGAGGTAGAACTAGAGTCAGCAGAAGGTTAGTGCAGAGATATAACTAGAACACAACAGTAGTTGACACAGAGGTAGAACTAGAACACAACAGCAGTTTAACACAGAGGTAGAGCTAGAACACTACAGCAAGTTAACACAGAGGTAGAACTAGAACACAACAGCAGGTTAGTACAGAGGTAGAACTAGAACACAACAGCAGGTTAACACAGAGGTAGAACTAGAACCAGCAGCAGGTTAGCACAGAGGTAGAACTAGAACACAACAGCAGGTTAACACAGAGGTAGAACTAGAACCAGTAGCAGATTAGTACAGAGTTGGAACTAGAACACAACAGCAAGTTAACACAGAGGTAGAACTAGAACACAACAGCAGGTTAGTACAGAGGTAGAACTAGAACACAACAGCAGGTTAACACAGAGGTAGAACTAGAACCAGTAGCAGATTAGTACAGAGTTGGAACTAGAACACAACAGCAAGTTAACACAGAGGTAGAACTAGAGCCAGCAGCAGGTTAGTACAGAGGTAGAACTAGAACACAACAGCAAGTTAACACAGAGGTAGAGCTAGAACCAGCAGCAGGTTAGTACAGAGGTAGAACTAGAAGACAACAGCAAGTTAACACAGAGGTAGAACTAGAACCAGCAGCAGGTTAGTACAGAGGTAGAACTAGAAGACAACAGCTGGTTAACACAGAGGTAGAACTAGAACCAGCAGCAGGATAGTACAGAGGTAGAACTAGAGCCAGCAGCAGGTTAGTACAGAGGTAGAACTAGAACACAACAGCAGGTTAACAAAGAGGTAGAACTAGAACCAGCAGTGGAGATGAAACTCTAACAGAGAGCGAATGACTGACACTTTACTGCAACAACATCCTGACTTCTTCCCTGTGTTCAGATGACTGTTACTCGGTGGTGAAACAGGTTGTTCAGGTATGTGAAGAAACCACCTGCTGCTGTTTTTCTCAGGTTAAAACATGAATCTAGTTCTGAGGCAACATCAGCATGAAGCTCTTTACATCATGAAGATGGGCTGTTGTTCATTTGTTTTAGTTAGACTCTGTGATGGGTTCAGGTCATGGTCCTTTGGTCATGGTCACTTTCTTCCTGTGTTTAGGTGCTGGAGGGGAAATGACAGAGAGGAAGTGTTGCCTGTAAACACAGAGCGGCCAAGCCAGACACAAACTGAAGAGCTCCACTCTGTCTTGTTCATATACTGAAAGCTCCAGTGGACAAACAAGATCAAACTAAACTGACCTTTTCTGCTGGTGTCTTTATGAACCAAGGTCACACTGAAGCTCTCTGCCACATGCTGACAAAGCTCTTACCTTCTCCCACCTACTCTGCTTCTATAGCACTTCCTGTTCAATGAAGAATAAAGAGTGATCAGGAGCAGATTCCTTCACACACCATCAGATAACAGACTCAATGCTGCTGGCCAGTGGATATCACTCCTGGTTCATGCTGCCTGCAGACTCACTGCTGCAATTTGGCGCTACACAACCTTTGGAACCTGTTAGTGCTCTTATGTCTACTACTGTCATGATACAACATACAAGTACACACAACTGGGTAGAGCTTTGTTTAGTTACTGTAAAGTACACATATTGTATTACCACAGCACCAAAGTTACTCTGGTGGCCTGTTGATGCACTCTGAGGTCACACCCTGTGTAAACCTCCCAGCACTGCAGTGGAGAAAAACAAATAATATCCTTTATAATCTTTGATAAAGACATTTCAGTTTCTGTGACACAGTCTGAGAGGTTCCTTCACCTGTCTGCTGTTAGAGATAGACTGGACTGTACTGAGGCCAGAGGTCTTTCAACTGGACATTATAAGGTAAAATTCATGAGTGATGTACTGAAGTGCTTCAGACTGTAAAGGTGGTGACACACTGTTTATATACTGTATAAAAAGGTAGATAGAACTACACACAGACAGAGACACTGAGCTGACTCTGCTCTCAAAGAACAGAAAGAAAATGTATAAGTACTGACAGAAACCAGGGCTGAACCTCCTCTAAACTCCCACTATCCCATCACAACTCCCACTAATTAATTACAGTGTGGGGGGGTGAGTGAGTGAACATTAGGCCTCCCACTCTCTGCTGGTGAACAACAGTAGCTGCTTCATTCAGCCTTTATCTGTCTGCAGAGAATCTGACACCTCAGCACTTCAGCTCCATGGGAACAAGGCTGGGTTTAGTCTGGAGCCGCTCCCTGTGGGTCAGAGCTCACTGCCCCCCCCCCATACACACCACACCTCCCTGTGGGTCAGAGCTCACTGCTGCTCCACCACGTCCCTCTGCTCTGTGTAGCTTCATGGATTAGAAGTAGTAGGACAAACATTGCTTCAGACCGACACCATCACTCTCTCTCCCTCAAGCTCCAAATTCACATTAAATACATGATCAATATTCAGTCAGTGCCCTGAGTGCCCTGCAGAGAGAGAGCATCTGAGAGCATGCAGCCCAGAAGCACTGGAAACTAACGTAACGTCAGAAAGACGTTAACGACTCTGACAAGGGACAGACGTTAGACTAGACTTAGTTTTATTCTTTCTGTTCTTCAGATGTCTGCTCACCAGTTCAGTTCTTTGATAAATATGTCAGATCATCTGCTTTTCATAAGCTCCACTCAAGTGTTGTTGCTCATTCACTATGGAGCAGTATGTGGACCAGGAAACATACAGCTACAGAAATAATCAATAACAACATGTCAACAACTGCTTTACACTGAGGTTAGATATATTCAAGCTAACATTAGCTCAGTGTGAGGGGGAGGGTTAAAACCTGGCTGTGACTGGACAGTGAACTGAGTCCTGCAACATGCTTTCATTAACACCCTGATTGACAGGTACACAGAGAGTTTATGAAGGTCCACCAGGATCTGTTCCAGTCTGACTTTACAGGGGGAGGGGTGTATGCTGCCCCCTATCGGTGTGGAGTATGAATTTGAGAGTTGGCCAGTTGTGCCTTTAAACTCTGGGTTATTATTCATACCCAAGCATCAACTCCGAAAACATGAAGCCAACACTGAAGAACCAGAAGCTGCAATTCCTCTAATGACCACTAGAGTCTGGCTCCAACAGTGAGTCAGTCCCCATAGACTCCCATGTTAAAATGTCCAGCTTTACAGCAGAAATAAACATGTTTACAGCCTGGTACAAAAACTGTTTTGGTCTCTAGAGCTAGGGACAGGGACAAAAGAATACCATGTATGATCTTATGTAGATTAGGTTAGGGTTAGCGAGAAGCCATAGGTGCTGACAATGAGCATAATAAGTTTAATAAGTGTGACTGAATTATGAGTGGCTGCCCCGCCTCTCCTCCATCACAGGAATGTAAACCCAGTGTTAAGCTCTTATCAGTCATCTGAGCTGATAAGCAGGTTGACTGCAGACACCCTTTGCTGCTGCTGATTGACTCCCAGCATGCCTCAGCTCACACACGGTCTCCCTCCGTTTTACACACCATCGCCATCCAAACAGCTGATTCATATTATGACTGTTCATTTCATCATTGTTTCATTTTTGAAAAGATATTTTAGAGCATGATCAATAAAAGCAGCACATAGTTCAACCATTCAGAGCTGAATGTTACAGTCCGTCTCAACAGGAACCAGAGACCCGTTCCATGTTGTTGAAATTCATACATTGTTTTCAGCACTTGAAGATCCAATCATCAGTAAAGCATAGAGCCAATCAAACAGTAGGACAGTAGAGATTGCCAGAAAATGCAGGGACAAAGAACAGGGGACTGATATGCAGCAAAGAGTCCGGCCAGCCAGGAGACCGGGAACTCGCTGCTCAGGGCGTCTCCGCCTGCTGCGTGTACACCCAATCATACTGAATATACCCAGGAAGAAGACAGAAAGCAGTATAAGGAAACAAATGGTTTTATTTGAAACTATGAAATTCTAAATTATAAGTACATCTTCACAAAAACAATTTGTGTTCTGGGAAAAAATATAAATTTTTACGGGACAGTTTATGGGACAAAATAAAAGAACAATCCTGGAAACCTCTGGCAACGCTAATTCAGAATCATGCAAGAAAAGTTGCTGGTAGCTGCTGGTCGCTTCTGAGCTGCTCAGTGAATCCAAATATATTTTTTCCTACCTGCTGTATTAATTAGTAAATATGAAAGGGCAGAAATCATCATTTCATCTGTAAAGAAACATTATAAATCTAGCCTGTTACATCAGCTGTGCTGCAGGAAATGAAAGCTAGCTTAGCTATCTTTTCATAGTTTAGCCTATTAGCTTAGCTTGACCTTCGCATGCACTGCAGCTTTTCTCCAAATAGATGTTTCTAACACAGTAAAAGTGAGTAATGACATAATTCCAAACACAACCTACTTGTGTTCATTTGCTTCATGATATAATATTACAATAATATTACTCTGCAGTCAGTCCAACATGTAGCTAAGTCCTATTAGATGATATGTTGTTTGTCATATTCTCAACATGATGAATCTGTTCATACAGTCAGTCTAACATCTGATCATGTGATCATAGTTCACTGATCTATGTAAACTTGTTAACATAGGAATAGTTGTTACACAACCTGCAAAACAAGCCACATCTTAACTGAGCCTGTTCACACTTGTGCGCTACGCTACTTTAAGAAACAGCACCACACCTCTGTCTGGACTGGTCTGGACTGGTCTGGGCCGCCTGGACCACCTGGACTGTCTGGACTGTCTGGACCAAAGGTCCTGTCTCCTAAACAGAATCTGGTCCAGCTCCCTCCAGAGGACCTGTGAGGGTGCAGAGCTGAGTCTCTGACTGGTTGAACACAGGAGATTCTGCTGTAAATATTTCTACATGACTCCCCATGTTGTTACTGTTTCTCAATAAGCTCTGCACATTGATCACTTGAGATGATTTATACAGGTTCAACATGCTGGTGCTTGGCTCAAACTAACAGTCACAACCAGTGACTGAGGAATCCCTCACCCTGCAGCATTAAAGTGTCTACACTATCTAGTAGAGGATGCTGGCTCCGACTCTTTCTAAATATACCATAACTAACAAGATGCAAAACAGGAAGTGGGGGATGACGCCCCGCCTCAGTCTCAGGCCTTTGTCTTTAAGACATTTCCCCCCAAGAATTGAGGAAGAAATTTCCTTTTCCTCAGAACTTTAAACAAACAAGTGAAGATGGTACAAAAGTCTGGCTCCTGAGAACAGAGAACAGCTGATCCTGAAATACACCATCAGTTCTGGCTCCTGACATTTTATCAGTGGTAATAATATTTAGTCAGTGAGTAATGACATCATGTTTTCTGACAAACAATCTGCAGACAGGAATTAACCTTGATCACTGTTGACTTCAGTGTGAGTCTCTATGGACCACACTCCTGTTACACTAATACACAAAATGTATTTTATTTATGATTTCTTTACTGTGACCAAGTGTCTTACTACATTTCAATATCAACAAATCAAGGATTCATATTTATTCTTATGTTGAACATGATATGAAACATGACTGCATCTGTACTGAGCCTCCTGACAACAATGAGCAGGAAGTAGGACGAAAAACAAAATTAAAAGTAAGCAGATCTGTGAAGGAAGCAAAATAAAAACAGAGGAGAGAGGATTGACAACAGGCTGAGTTTGTTTGACCTCAATGACTGAGTGAATTATTCCAATGTGTAACTCAGATTTAATGATAGTAACTTTTAAATTCCTGAAACAGTGTTGTTGTTTCTCCACACACATCTGTTTTCACAGAGACCTTTATTTTGGTAGAAGGTGGTTGTAGCTACACTGAGGCCTGTGGTCATAGTAACAGGGACTGTGATGATTTACAGAAATGCTGCCGTGTAGAAGTGGAGGCAGACATCTTTGAACCATGTGCTGTGATGAGCCTGAGCTGCTCATGGAATTAACAGGAAATCAAACTCAGCTGGACGTGATGGAACCAGGACGAACACAGAGGCCTGTTGTCTGAACTCCAGCTTCATGTCACACACATACAGCGAAGAGTGAGCTGCTGCTATTCCTCCTGCAGGAATGAGCCTGGGAATGTAATTAAGGCCAAGTCGATGATCCTCCCTCCTCGCTCTGATACAATAGACAGAGAAGCTGATGACCTCATGTCTTTGTATATTTCTATGTAAAGCAGCCAATGAAGGCAGCGTATGGCTACAGGCCACTTTCTCTACTGCGAGGAAACCCTCCAGTTACGATGAGGGGGATAAATATAATATACCATTTCCAGAGTCATCAGTGTGCTGGGAACCAGACACTGGTTTCCAGTAGTTGAGTTTAGTGGAGTCACAGGAAAATGTTTCTGTCCTCAGTAGATTTATGAGAGAAAAACTGTGTTCGGGTTTTCCATAGAAATCCTTCATAATTTACATAACTTTCAGGTGAGTATCACTCCATTCTGTGTGTGTGTGTGTGTGTGTGTGTGTGTGTGTGTGTGTGTATTGTGTGTGTGTGTGTGTGTGTGTGTGTGTTCTGGAGGCTTATGCCACTGCACTGGAAAGAATTTGGGGAACTCATGCATTTGCATTCAGTCCTTCCAGTCAGAGGTGCCTTGGTATTCAAAGCCACAGTCGACTGTGGTACAGAGGGCCCCTCACAGCCGGGGGGTGGGGGAGGGAGGTGGATGAGGGATAATGGGAGCAGGGGGACCAGCTCTGGCACGGTGCCACATGGATATTCCCAGCCAAGAGAAAAACAAGACCCACATGAAAAGGACTGTCCCTGATGAAACCTCCAGTGTTTTTACTTGATGTTCACTAGAAGTCTGTCCAGTTTACTTCATATACGTAATTCATATCATATATATGATTCATATGGCACTGATGAACCTGGTCTGCTGTGTAAAGACTGTCCTACAACAACACCTCTGTCAGTCTGAACTGAAGATGCTATTTTCAGTGCTGTCGTTATTAACTGGTCATTATGATAAAGACTGAGAGTCAGCTCCGGCTCCGAGGCATCTGCTGTATAAATAGACTGGAGCTGTGTGAGGAATGGACGTCCTGACTCACCGAGCTCCAGCATCTGTCACACATTATGTTGTCACTGTAGTCAGCTCCATCCAGGCTTCTGTAGTAAGTGTTTGTGTGGTCAGCATACCACTGAGGAGCCAGTCATCCATTCTTTAAACCATGACGACACCACACACTGCTACACACTGCTATAGACTACTACACACTGCTATAGACTACTACACACTACTACACACTGCTATAGACTACTACACACTGCTACACACTGCTATAGACTACTACACACTGCTATAGACTACTACACACTGCTACACACTGCTATAGACTACTACACACTGCTACACACTACTATAGACTACTACACACTGCTATAGACTACTACACACTGCTACACACTGCTATAGACTACTACACACTGCTATAGACTACTACACACTGCTACACACTGCTATAGACTACTACACACTGCTACACACTACTATACACTGCTACACACTGCTATAGACTACTACACACTGCTACACACTGCTATAGACTACTACACACTGCTATAGACTACTACACACTACTACACACTGCTATAGACTACTACACACTGCTATAGACTACTACACACTGCTACACACTGCTATAGACTACTACACACTGCTATAGACTACTACACACTGCTATAGACTACTACACACTGCTATAGACTACTACACACTGCTACACACTACTACACACTGCTACACACTACTACACACTACTACACACTGCTATAGACTACTTCACACTGCTACACACTGCTATAGACTACTACACACTGCTACACACTACTATACACTGCTACACACTGCTATAGACTACTACACACTGCTACACACTGCTATAGACTACTACACACTGCTATAGACTACTACACACTGCTATAGACTACTACACACTGCTATAGACTACTACACACTGCTACACACTGCTATAGACTACTACACACTGCTACACACTACTATAGACTACTACACACTGCTATAGACTACTACACACTGCTACACACTGCTACACACTACTACATACTACTATAGACTACTACACACTGCCACACACTACTACACACTGCTACACACTACTACACACTACTATAGACTACTACACACTGCTACACACTACTACACACTACTATAGACTACTACACACTGCCACACACTACTACACACTGCTACACACTACTACATACTACTATAGACTACTACACACTACTACACACTACTACACACTACTAAACACTGCTACACACTGCTACACACTACTAAACACTGCTACACACTGCTGCTTGTGTCTGCTTCATGTTAACAACTGTTCATGATTCATAAATTCATCACAACTGTTTATAAATCATAAACACCTTTACCTCCTGATGATGGTTAGATCTGTTTATTAATGTTGAATCTAACAAAGTTTTGTGATTCTGTGTAGAACACATTGACAGAGCTGAACATATATAAAACAAATATTAGTGATGGATTATTGTAACTATAGAAACACTGTGTTCCTCATCACAGACAGTGTGTGAGCATTAAACAAGTATCACTAAAAACTCATAAACTAAATACATCATTCACAATCTGTCAATCAACCTTTACATGGTGGATCTGTTACACATGCACATGACTGACAATATGTCATGGTTTTCAATGTGTCTTGAAAATAGAAATAAAAATAATAAAAATAAAATGTGACACCTGATGCTGGTTCTTACTTCTCGTGGCTGCAGCTCTGCTTCTCGTCTCTGGAGCTGACTGAAGTCAGTTCACTGAGTCACTTCTTCATTAAGCCGAGTTGTGGGTGTAGAGAAATCCACAGGTCATGGGTTGTTTCAGTGTCTGATGAATACATGAGAAGCACTGAGGCTCAGGTGAACTGTTGTGTAACCTTGTCTCACCTGCACAGCTACAGAGAACCTGTGTCTCCAGCCTGTTGATGTGTGGAGGAGATGAAACCTTCAGTCTGCAGCAGGAACTGTAACATGAAGAACGTTGATCAGTTCCTGCAGAGAAGCCAGACTCAAAGGGTTCAGTCAGAATCTGATGAAACCCCCCATCAGGTCCATACAGTCCGACTGTGTTTCCAGCTGAGTCAGAACCTCAGACTGCAGGGTGCAGAGCCTTTAGATCAGGTGTGGATTCAGTTCCTGCTCTTGATTGGACAAATCTGTGTGTGAATGTGTAGATCTGGTCTCACACTGTAGAACACCGTGTGTCTGGTTCTTGTGTTCTGACTCATTCACGTGACAAATTCAGGGGAAAAACACAATTTGTAATAAAGAAAAGCAAAAATTTTCCTACTTGCAAATTTAAAATCTGTTACTTTTAATGATCTATAATCATGAGACAGTGGTTTTAAAGAATCCTCAGATGACAGTTTTGATAAGTAATTAATCATTTGATTGATTAGAAGTTTCTCTCAGGTTTCATCTGTTTAGGATGTTTTGTAAAAAAGGAAAAAAATCTGAATCTTGTGACTGTGACATTATGACTAAATGATCAACACATCATCATCATCAGTTGCTTAAAATAACTGTTTGATGCTAATAATAATAATAATAGGTCTGATAATAATAATAATAATAATAATAATAATAATAATAAAAATAATAATAATAATAATAATATATTAATACTACTAATAATAAGTCGACTAATTGATGGATGGTCTGTATCAGCTGAAACTCGGGATGAACTTGCTACGTACTCTGTCTGCCTCGATCAGATGACGTCAGAGCGGGACGCTCCTTATTTGGCTACGCCCGGCGCTGTTATATGCTGAGAGCAGAGGTGGAGAGAGAAGAGAAACGAAAAGGATTGAGCGCGACACACGGAGAAAGACCCGTTAAACCAAGAAACCGGAGAACCGAGCTGAAGCTGGATTATATTAGAGACATGGAGACCATGAGACCTGCTGCCGTCTGTGTCCTCCTCCTGCTGTCCACTGTCTTGAGTGAGTCTCACTGTAAACACGGGGTCTCATGTTCTTTAATATACACAATCAGACATGTATGTAAATGAAAGAAAATACTTTTAACACACAGGATTAAATAATTTATTGTTGTTTCTGTGAAGAAAGAAAACGGTAAATGTAAAGTTATTAGTGCAGTAAAACAGTTTTCTGTTACAGTCAGTTTGTATTTAGATGAAATATGTGTTTATTATTTTTGCTTTATAATAACAATAATAATAATAATAATGATAACAACAACAATAATAATAATAATGATAATAATAATAATAAATAATTAATAATATCATACAAGAAAGTTGCTTTACAAACAAGAAAATGAGCTGCACCAGGGGCTTCACATGAAAAGACCTGAACATGAAAAGCATTGATCTAAAATGAAAAAACATTAAAATCAATGTAAAAATTAGATAAAATAATCAATAAAATAACCATAAATAAGAAGACATTTAAAAGAAGTGCTGAAGCAGAAATGTGGAGCAAAGTGAAAAGTTTCAGAGCGAGTTAAAGCTGAAGTGAAGAAATACTTTATAGTGGCTTTATAGTTTTTATAAAGAGCTTTACGAAGTTTGAACCTGTGGTGGCAGTGAAAGTGCTTAAGTCTGCAGATCAAACATGTTAAAGTCTGTGTTTGTAAGAAGAGGCTGATCTCACTGTAGAAATGTAATCCTCTGAACGTAGTGCAGACTGTGTGTAGGGGGTAAATGTCTGACTGTGTCCTCTTGTGTTTCGTAACCATTTTTAAATCAGACGAAGCTGAAATCACTTTAAATTCTCTCTCACAGCCTGAACTTGAAAGTGTGTCTGCGCGTTATCTCTCGTGTTCAGTCGTCCTGCTGTTTTAATGTCCATTTTCTGTTTGGTCTCATGGGAACTGTTGGAGATTATGTAACAATACACCGTGATAATGATCGTGCTCTCAGTGCCAACAAGAGTTTAAATCTGCAGAAGAAGTGACTGAGGGTTTGAGCCACTCAGAGTCAGTCAGCTGTTCTCCTTGTTCAGTTTTGACTGAACAATCAGTCCATAAAATCTATGAGCGAGGATTTTAATGAACCTG
>NW_019175295.1:560910-585910 GCF_002260705.1 Seriola dumerili
CATTTAGTCTCTAGGCAAAATTTCGACTCATGTGGCCCGACAACATAGTTAAAGTCTGGAATAATTTCACCATTTTAAATGTACAGAACAAACCCCCCCCCACCTTCCCTCCCACTATACAACATTGCCCCACACTGCCTATCTGGCACTCTGTCAACTGCACTTTTTAAATATGCTGAGAGGAGGACTCTGGGACGAAATACGAGGTTATCAGTTAACTGAAAACGACCAAAAAGCCCACTGTAAATCTCTCATCACCTGCAGTAAGATTTCACACAGGCTAACCCCTATACGCAATATATTCTAAATGCTATCTCCTTTTCCCCCAGCCGTTGCCTTTAAATTAACATTGCCTTTCCATGGATGAAAGCTCGTGTTGACCAGCAACTCTATGAAACCTGATACACATTAAATTGATAACATCTGCCTAATGCATACCTTTGAAATTTTCAAAGGTCATGGCTAATTGCACCCATACGAAGGAACATATCCCATTCTAATTCCTTAATTGCATCCCAGGAAAATGGCACACACTGTTCCCGGGGAATGCAGCACGATTTCATAGGATGAGATGGGGCAGAAACAAATCCCTGATGTAATTTCAGGCTGTCAAGAGCAAATTAGGTGCGTGTTGCACTGCAGAGATAGTGATTCTACTTTTTTTTCTTTTTTTTTGCATGTTGGGGACTAGGGATGCACGGATGGCATCCTCATTGGCTGTTGGAGATGCTTCAGTAGCAGCGAATGAGTTTCATGTTCCAAAACTGAGTAGACTGAACAGGGGGTTGAAATCCATGTTTGCTGATGTGGTACAAGCTCCAGATCGCCAATTGCTTCTAAATTCTCTTTTTTGGCAATATTCACAGTTTATGTAGCACAAAGTAGAATCCTTTCGAAGAGAATCGGAGCATCACTAACCACTGTTGCTGATGATGGTCTAATCCTGAGTACTGTGAAGGTTTTCAATTACAGTATCTGTTCCCTCTTTCTTTTTTTATGCGGATAAACTGGGGCAACCCTCTTGCTAATGCAAGGAAATAAATAGAATACAAGCTGTCACAATGGAGCCCTCCACTCCTGCACCTCCACCCAGCACCCAAACACACCCGACCCACAGTACCCCGCTTCAGCACACGTGTGATGAACACAGAAAGCCAAGACTTACAATGCGGAGCAATGAAACGTCGTGTGTAAATGGTAGACAGTCCACATGCACACACACAACCGAGGCGTGGAGACAAATTGGAACACACTGCGATACAGACATGAGTGAAAAGATGGGATTTTTCTCGCCTTCTCTTTCTCTAACCCACACCACACACACACACACACACACACACACACACACACCACACAACAACATAAAACACACACCACACACACACAAAGACATTTACACACAAACCAAAACATGTACACACACATATACACACATGGTCATTATTTTCAAACACACGACACTAACATACACATCTATTATTTTATGACACATTTCACATGCCTGTAGACATACAATAACACAAACAACATCCCAGTGATGACAAGAAACATAAGGGTTCCCAGATTCAGAATGTTCACACATCACACACACCACACACACACACACACACACACACACACACACACACAACACACACAACACACACACACACACACACACACTTAATTAAGAACGGAATACCTCCCTTGGTCCTTTATTACTCTAGACATGCACACTCGTACCTAATGTGCAGACGGCGGGACAGCACAAACATACACACAGTCGCCACACCCGCTGTGTGAAAGCCCCACCGGTGCAGTGGTGCAGTTCCGTGCAGCATCTGTCCGAACCCGTCGTCCTTCCTGGTAGGACGAGCCCCTTGACGCTGGCAGGTTCTCTCACAATAGCAAGCCATCCAGCCCATTTCATCTGTCTCCTCCGCCCTGGACAGCTGCTCACACCCCCCCACCCCCCCCAAAGAAAACCAAAAGGCAAGACGAGGAGAAGACGAGAGTGAGCCTGTTGAGTCTATATTCACAATGTAAGCAAAACCAGTGGCAGCAGAAAGTCCCGTCATTAGACACCATAACCACCTTTTACACACACAACACACACACACACACACACACACACACACACACACAACACACACACAACACACACACACACCACACACACAACATACACACAGTCCTCTGCATCATTTCAACAACAGCTGATTGTCTAATATTCAACACGCCCCCTGGCACCGCCTGTGCAACTGGATGTTAACAAATTATTTTTTTTAAGGATAATGCACCAAATTGAGGACTTAAAATGTCAAAGTAAGACAGATTATATCACCACTACATTACCTGCTGGACTGTTTTAGCAAGAATTGTCCTGAGCTCCACTGATTTCTGCAACAAGTCCGTGTAAATTCATGCAGGTTGGGCATGCTAGATATACGAGACACAATACACTTCACTTTAGTACACATATTACTTGTCAAGAGTAAAACTGTGATATAGACCAACAATTAAAAGAATATATTGTTAGCTGAGAAAGGAGCACCACTACAATATACTTATCATCATAAAATCAGGAGAAAATATAGTAATCCACCACATTGGCAAAGTAAACTGAAATTGTAAAAATAAGCAATAGCAGTAAAAGGTAAACTGAGAAGAGTCTCACGAGATTACCACTTTAAGTCTGAGATCATAACTATAATTTAACCTGAGGTACGTAAATACATGTTCTTTAAAAAAGGTGGTTGTGGCTGCATGTTCCTCATAAAGCCGCGAACATTATTATATTTACACAGATGAAATAGAACTTGCACACTGATGTCAGAGTTTGTTTCACCTTCACTTGGTGAAGATTCAAAGAAACTCTAATCAAATTGTAATTTAGTCGAAGGGTCTTTTCGACTGCTATTTATTGGACCATTCTCAAACATTTTATTACGCAAAGGTTTCAATGAAGGAAAAGCTGTCTTTACTCCAGTGAGTATAGAGGTTCTTTCAAAGCAATTTGAAATACAAAACAAATTCAGGTGCATCAGATGTCAGAGTTTTCATTTAAATACTAACTAAACACTCGGTGAAATGCTTCTTTGAAACTGTTAAGGAAAGATGCACCACTTCTGTTCATGTCTGGACCACTGTGGAGATTGTAACCCTGTGGCACACCACAATCTCCACGTCTGCGATCAACTCGGAGCACACAGACACAGCAACAAACTTTCAAGAAGAGAGAAACACCTTACAGAAAGCCAGAAATGACATGAAGCATGTTTAACGCGTAGTAATGGGTGAGACCCAGAGGGGCGGTGGTGTCTTGGAGTTGTGCTCGGCAGTGCATTTTCCACGTGGCAAGATAAGCATAGAAACCCAAGATACCGTGGACATGCAAAACACAACCAAACAGCCCTGTTCAATGAGAACCTCAGTTACTGCTGCAATCATAAAACATGAAACACATTATAACACGTGGCTAAAAGACATCAGACCTCCTACTATCCACCTATGCGAGTGTAAAGAAGGTGCCTCGCGTCTGGAAGCCGAGCGCAAAGGATTTATTTTGTTCAAAGGAGGGAGCGATCAGAGCACAGATCAAGTTAGTTCTGAGGGTCAATACATCTCAGAGGTTGTTAGCCTGGGATGAGTATCATTTCTCATACACTGGGCTACCAGCAGGAACAGTTAAGTCTGCGAACGATCGATGTGGGGTTTTAAGTAGGTAGATGGATATTTCATTTATTCTGTCAATCTTCTCTGATAAGCATAAACAGGAGATACAGAATTCAGATTTGATTCATAAGTCCCAATTATGGTACCCGTTCTCTCCTGTGGTCAACAGCCCAAACCCACATACAACACACGTGTATTACACAAGGCATCATCGGGATGCCTGCGCCAGTGTAACCCTGGCCCATTTCATTCCTTGAGGTGCATTATTTCGGCTCTTACAGAAGTGGAGAGCGGTGCAACTTAGGAGAAATATGTTTTTTAAATTGTCCTGCCACTTCAATTTACCGCGCCAATACAATTCAAAAATCCTTCGGTAATTGATGCTGCTGGATTTTTCACTGGAGCACACCGTGCTTGAAGAATGGGTCGGATAGAGTTGTGTCTATCAAATCTTGTAACGAACCATAAAACTATTACACATATCCGCAGCCATTGCATCACGTTTTCCTCATGCAATGGCTCTCCATAGAGCAAACTCTTTAATCTATCTGTAACTATTTATGTGTTATTCACTTTCTATGCTTTTTTTTAAAGTAAAATGTGATTAAATTCATTGAAACAGTCAAAAGGAATCAGTTCTTTAATTTTCAGTAATGTCACAATTCAAGTGAAATGAAATAATATTCGCGTCGAGGTCTAGCTACATAAGGATTAAATAAAATCCATTACTGTGATTGGAGTCATTTAGAAGTGGCAGGGCTTTAGCAACCATGGCGGTGATACAGAGCTTCAAAGGGAGATAGAGAGCTGTCAATTATTCTCATTTATGGAATTAGACCCCAGCCCACTTATATATTTACCAAATGACAATCGGCACAACCCCACCTCTGTGATGCACTAGATCCTAGTGATAGGTGCCACTATCTTATGGTCAAGTGTAGATTTATATGATGGGTGAGGGATAGTAGTTGCCCCAAGTTCACTGCATTATCATTGGAAACACTGCTAAGTGGTATCACATGAAGAAGAGAATTCCTTCAAAAGAAAGAAAAAAAAACAATAGTCAAAAAGTCAAAAAACAGATTCTTTTTTGTTTGACGAATCAAGACTAAAACCTTGAAGGATTGAAACTGAACAATAATCAAAAGATACAAGGGATATAGTAATGGAAAAAATGTATTGGCTTTGAGTTCCAGAGTCTGACGCTCACGTGTATTGCTTTTTTTTCTGTATTTGGTTAGTTATGTTTTTTTCGTTTTTTATTGTATCAGTTGTGGTAGTAGTGTTTGTATTTATCTTTTATATTAGCTTTGGTAGTAGTCTATTAGTGCTGTACAGTGCTGAGTAGTCTTATAGCAGTGTTTTGTAGCACGTGTTTTGTAGTGAAGTCCCCTATATTTAGCAGCTGTGTAGTAGTCTATAGCAGTCGTGTAGTCAGTGTGTGCATAGAGTTGTTTAGGTAGCCTATATCTGGACACGATACTGCATTGTAGCAGTGTATGTTAGTAGTCTATAGCAGTGCCTTGGTATGCAGTGCATGTAGTATTACATCTATACAGTGTGTGTATGTCTATAGTTAGGTGTGTAGCAGTCGTGTAGTAGCCTCTATTAGCAGTGTGTAGCAGTGTGTCTAGTAGTACGTGTCATGCAACGTGTGCTGATAGTCAAGTCTAGCAGCGTGGTGTAGCAGTGTGATACAGTGTGTAAGCAGGTGGTGGTGTCGTCACATGGTTTAAAAGGAATGGATGACTGGGCTCCTGTCCAGTGGTATGCTCTGACCACCAACAAACACTTACTACTAGAAGCCTGGATGAGCTGATACCTACAGTGACAACATAACTGTGCTGACATCAGGAGGTGGAGCTCCCCGGTGAGTCCAGGACGTCCACTTCCTCACACAGCCCTCCAGTCTATTTGATATTACAGCAGATCGCTCGGAGCCGGAGCTGACTCTCAGTCTTATATCAATAATGACACCAGTTATAACGACAGCACTGAAGAATAGCATCTTCAGTTCAGGATGACAGAGGTGTTGTTGTAGGACAGTCTTTACACAGCAGACCAGGTTGTCATCAGTGCCTCATGAATCATATATATGATATGAATATACGTATATTTGAAGTTAAACTGGACAGGACTTCTAGTGAAACATCCAGTAAAAAACACTGGAGGTTTCATCCAGGGGACAGTCCCTTTTCATGTGGCGTTCTTGGTTTTCTCTTGGCCTGCGAAAATCCATGTGGCACCTTGCCAAGCTGGTCCCGCCCTGCCTCCCATTATCCCTCATCCGCACCTCCCCTCACCACCCCCCGGCTGTGAGGGGGCCCTCTGTACCACAGGTCGACTGTGGCTTTGCAATACCAGGCACCTTCTGACTGGAAGACTGAAATCAAATGCAATGAGTTCACGCCAAATTCTTATTCCAGTGCAGTGGCATAAGCCTCCAGAACACACACACACCACCACACACACACACACACACCATCACCACACACACACACACACACACACACACACACATACACAACACACACACACCACACACACACACACACACACACACATTCCACACACACACACACCACACACAGAATGGTAGTGGTACTACATCCGTGAAAGTTATGTAATTTATTTAAGGATTTCTATGAAAACCCGGAGCATCGACACAGTTTTCTACTCATAATCACCCTAGGACAGAAACATTTCTGTGACTCACTAAACTCAACTACTGGAAGACCACTGTGTCTGGTTCCCAGCACCACTGATGACTCTGAAATGGTTATTATATATATTCTTATCCCCTCACGTAACTGGAGGGTTTCTCTCGAGTAGGCAGAAAGTGGCCTGTAGCCATACGCTGCCTTCATTGGCAGCTTTACATAGAAATATACAAAAGACTCATGAGTCATCAGCCTTCTCGCTACTTTATCAGAGCGAGGAGGGAGGATCATCGACCTTGGACCCTTAATTACATTCCCAGCTCATTCCTGCAGGCAGGTAATAGCAGCATGCTTCCACTTCTTCACCTGTATCTGCGGTGTGACACTGAAGCTGCGACGTTCAGACACACAGGCCTGCTTGTTCTCCTGGTTTTCCATCACGTCCAGCTGACGTTTGATGTTCCTGCTTAATCTCCGATATGAGTCAGCTTCAAGGCGCTCAATCACAGCACATGGTTCAAAAGATGTCTGCCTCCACTTTACACCGCGAGCAATTTCTGTTAAATCATCACAGTCCCTGTTACTATGACCACAGGCCCTCCAGTTAGCTACAAACACCTCTCTTACCAAAATCAAAGGTCTCTGTGAAAACAGATTCGTGTGTGCGAAAAACAACACAACACTGTATTCAGGAATTTAAAAGTTACTGATCATTAAATACTGAGTCTACACCATTGGAATCAATTGCACTCCAGTCATTGAGGTCAAACAAAAACTCAGCCTTGTGTCAATCCTCTCTCCTTCGTTTTTATTTTGCTTCCTTCACAGATCTGCTACTTTTAATTTTTGATTTTTCGGTCACCTACTTCCTGCTTCATTGTTGCTCAGGAGCGCGTCCAGTACAGATTGCAGCATCATGTTTCATATCATGTTCAACAATAAGAATAAAATGAATCCTTTGATTTGTTGATATTTGAAATGTAGTAAGCACACCTTTAGGTCCACAGTAAAGAAATCATAAATCCAATATACATTTTGTGCTATTAGGTGTAACAGGCAGTGGTGTCCATAGAGGATCATCACTGAAGTCAACAGTGATCAAGGTTAATTCCTGTCCCTGCATGATTGTTTGGTCAGCAAAAACAAAATTAAAAGTAAGGCAGATCTGTGAAGGAAGCCAAAATAAAAACAGAGGAGAGGAGGATTGACAAACAGGCTGAGTTTGTTTGACCTCCAAAGACTGACGTGGAATTATTCAATGTGGATGAACTCAGATCTTAATGATAGGTAACTTTTACAATTCCTGAACAGTGTTGTTGTTTCTCCCACACACATCTGTTTTCACAGAGACCTTTATTTTTGGTAGAATGGTGGTTGTAGCTACACTGAGCCTGTGGTCATAGTAACAGGGACTCGTGAAATGATTTACCCAGGAAATGCTGCCGTGCTGAGAAGTCGGAGGCAGAACATCTCTTGAACCAATGTGCTGTGATGCAGCCTTGACTGCTCATTGGGAATTAAAGGGAAATCTATAACTCAGCTGGACGTGGATGAACCAGGGACGAACACCAGAGAGGCCTGTTGTCTTATCTCCGCTTCCATGTCACACACCATTTACAGCGAAAAGAGTGAGCTGCTTTTTATTTCCTCCTTTTAGAATGAGTCCTGGGGATGTAATTCAAGGCTCAAGTCGATTGATCATCCCCTCCTCCGCTCCTGAGCTACAATAGAAGAGAAGCTGATGAACCTCATTGTCTTTGTATATTTTCTATGTAAAGCAGCCACATGATGGCAGCGTATGGCTACAGCGCCACTTTCTCTTACTGGCCGAGGAAACCCTTTCCAGTTACGATGAGGCGGGATAAATTATAATATACCATTCTCCAGAGTCATCCAGTGTTGCTGTAACCAGGACACTGGTTCCAGTAGTTTGAGTTTAGTGGAGTCACAGGAAAATGTTTCTGTCCTCGTAGCATTTTATGAGAGAAAGAACTTGTGTTCGGGTTTTCCATTAGAAATCCTTCATAATTTACATAACTTTCATTGTGAGTTATCACCTCCATCTCTGTTGCGTTGTGTGTGTTTGTGGTGTTGTGTAGTTGTTTGATGAGTGTGTGTAGTGGTGTGCTGATGTGTGTTATGTGTGTGTGTGTGTGGTCGTTGGTACGTCGTGTGGCCTGGTATGTGCTGTGTGTGGTGTGCATTCCTGATCTTGTGTGTGTTGCTGGTGTGTGTCTGGAGGCTCTATTTGCCAGCCATTGCGACGTGAAAAGAATTGGTGAACTCATTGCCATTGCCATTTCACGTCCCTTCCAGTCAGAGGTCCCCTTGTTATTCACGCCCACAGTCGACTGTCGGTACAGCAGAGGGCCCCTCCCACCAGCCGGCAGGGGTGGGGCTAGGGAGTTTTGGTCACCCCCCATGAGGGGTATAATGGCCACCAGGGGGACCAGCTCTGCGCACTGAGTGCCACTATGGATTATTCTCTATATAGCAAAGAGAAAAACAAGACTCCGCACATCGAACTTATTGACTGTCCTAGATGAAACCTCCAGTGTTCTTTCAAACCATTGATGTTCCAACTAAGAAGTCTGTCCTAATTCATCTACTTCATATACGTCAATTGCATAATCATATATTGCACCCTCGATACATATGGCACTGATGAACCTGCTGTCTGTGTGTAACAGACTTCCTAAAACCTCTGTCAGTCTGAACTGAAGAATGCTCACTTTTTCCAGTGCCTGTCGATTTATTTTACAACTTGCGTTCATTATGATCGACACTGAGAGCTCAGCTCCCGGCTCCCGAGTCGGCAATCTTGCATGCCTATAAAATCAGACTGGGAGCTGTGTGAGGACCATGGCACGCCTGAACCTCACCGAACACAGCATCTTCACACATAGGTCTGTCACTGTCAGTTCTGCCATCATCCGAGCGTGCGTGATAGCTAAGTGTATCGCTGTGGATGGTCGCCATACCACGAGGAGCCAGTCATTGCCCATTCTATGGTACAGAGCGCGATGACGACACCCACACCACTTGTACACACTGCCCTACACACTGCTACACACTGCCCTATAGTGAACTGACTACAACCACTGCTACACACTACCTCACACTGCTACACACTGCCTTAGACTACTTTAACACCTACTGCTACACACTACACTATAGACTTACTCACACACTGCCGTATAAGACTACTACACACTGCTACAACACAGCTATAGACACTACCTACACCTACTGCACTCCACACTCTTATAGACCTAACACTGCTCTTATATATTGCCTAAGACTACTACACCACTGCTACATTGAACTCACACCACGCCTACACACTGCTATGAGCACATACTACCACACTGGCTACACACTACCTCATAGACTACTACACCCACTGCTATAGAGCTACTAACACCAACTACTACACACGGCTATAGACCTATCTACAACAATGCATAACACACTGCTATAGACTTACATACCACACTGCTACTAAGCACTACTACCACCACTGCCTACCACACTTGCTATAAGACTACTACACACTGTTACACACTGCTATAGACTACTACACACATGCCTACTAGACTACTACCAACACTGTACCACACTGCTATAGACCTTCACTACACACTGTACACCACTCTATAGACTAAACTACACACTGCTCTATAGACTACTACCACACCTGCTACACACATGCTATAGACTACTACACACTGTACACAACTGCTACTAGAACTACTACACACGTGCCATACACACTTGTCTATTAGACTACTCACACACTGCACACACCTAGACTTATAAGGACCTTATACATACACACTGCTATAAGCACTCACATACACAACTGCTACACACTTCTACACACTGCTGATTAGCACTACTTTACACCCACTGCCCTACATAGACTATTACACACTGCTACACACTGCCCGTAATACGGACTACTCAGCGAGCGGTGTGACACCACCTGCTATAGATACTACTACACAAACTGCCTACATCAGACTACTATCACAACACTGACTAGCGAGCGAGCGTGCTATCAGACTACTACATTAATTACACACTGCTATAGACATACTAACACACTCGACTACACCAGATTTGCCTATAGAAATTTCTACCTACACTACTAGCTTACACACCTATCTATATTAGACTAGCTACAACTCTATAGACTCACACATCACTGCTTTACACACATGCTACATCGCTACTAGAACTCACTACACACTGCTACTAGACACTACACTATGACTACACACTTGCCTAGGGTAGGGACTTACTACACACTGCCTACACACTGCTATATTACTCTACACACTGCTAGATGAAGACTACTACACACTGCTTTGCTACCAACACTGCTTATATAAGACTGACTACACCACTGCTACACGACTGACCCTATAGCAACTACTACACACTGCGCTACACACTACTATAGACTTACTACAAACACTTCACTAGACTGATCTACCACCACTACCTACCACAACTGCTATAGACTAACTACACACTGCTCCCACGGGAGCTACGCTATAGATACTACACACTGCTATAGACTACTACACACTGACACACTGCCTATAGGACTACTACTCACACCTCTATAGTACTACATACCACACTAGCTCACACACCTGCTTATAGACTACTACACACTGCCCTACAACACTACTACACACTCTACACACTACTACACACTTACTACACACTGCCTATAGTGACGTATCTTCACACACTGGCTACACACTGCCTATAGACTACTTACACATCTTGCCACATCACTACTCATTACACTCTCACACACTGCTATCGACTAACTCTCAACAACGGCTACCACTACTGCTATAGATTACTACACCACCCTGCTATAGACTACTACACTACATACTACACCTACGTGCCTATTAGACTAACTACACACTGCTTATATTGACATCTACTACATCACTGCATACACACTGCCTACCACACACCACATCTGCATACGACTTATACTATCACACTTGCTTATAGAATACTACACATCTGCTATAGAAGCGTGTGAGCTGAGCTACTCACTACTACACCACTTATACACACTGCTACACAATTACTTACACACTACTAACCACATTGCTATAGGAGCGTACTTCACACTGCTCTTATCACACTGCTTTATAGTCACTCATACTCTCACTCCATCACTGCCTACACATCTACTACTTACACTCTACATCAGCTTGCTTATATGGTGAGACTACTACACTCCACTGCTACACAACTTGCTACTAGACTACCTACACACTGCCTACTAGACCTTACTACACATGCCTATAGACTTACTACAAACTGCTATCAGATCTACTACACACTTGCTACACACTGCCGTATAGACTACTACACACTGCTTACACATCTACTACTGAGAACTAGCTACATCACTGCTATAGACTACTAACACTGCTACACACTCGCTACAATACTACATACTCACTATACCGGACTATACACACCCTGCACACACTATTACACACCTGCTATCACACTATTCTACACACAAGATACTATAGACTACATACACACTGCCTACCACACTACTACACACTACTAATATACTACTACCACCACTGCCACACCACTACTACACACTGCTACACACTACTACATACTACTATAGACTACTAACACCACTACTACACACTACTACACACTACTAAAACACTGCCTACACACTGCTACACACTACTAAACACTGCCCACACACTGCTGCTTGTTGTCTGCGTCATTGTTAACATACTGTTCGATGATCATATAATTTCATTCCACCAACTGTTTATAAACTCATAAAATCACCTTTACTGCCTTGATGATGTGTAGATCTGTATTATGTTTGCTCTAACAAAGTATTCGTGATTCTGTGTGACAATGAAGCAGCTGAATCATACTCAAAAACTAAATATAGTGATGGCATTATTTGCTAACTTATATATAGACAACAGTGTGTCCCTCATCACCAGACAGTGTGTGAGCATTAAACAAAGTATCACTAAAAACTCATAAACTAAATACATCATTCACAATCTGTCAATCAACCTTTACATGGTGGATCTGTTACACATGCACATACTGCAATATGTCATGGTTTTCAATGTGTCTTGAAAATAGAAATTAAAAAATAATAAAATAAATGTGACACCTGATGCTGGTTCTTACTTCTCGTGGCTGCAGCTCTGCTCTCGTCTCTGACTTGACTGAACTTCAGTTTCACTGAGTCACTTCTTCATTAAGCCGAGTTGTGGGTGTAGAGAAATCCACAGGTCATGGGTTGTTTCAGTGTCTGATGAATACATGGAGAAGCACTGAGGCTCAGGTGAACTGTTGTGTAACCTTGTCTCACCTGCACAGCTACAGAGAACCTGTGTCTCCAGAGCCTGTTGATGTGTGGAGGAGATGAAACCTTCAGTCTGCCAGCAGGAACTGGTAACATGAAGAACGTTGATCAGTTCCATGCAGAGAAGCCAGACTCAAAGGGTTCAGTCAGAATCTGATTGAAACCCCCCATCAGGTCCATACAGTCCGACTGTGTTTTCCAGCTGAGCTCAGAACTCAGACTGCAAGGGTGCAGAGCCTTTAAGATCAGGTGTGGATTCAGTTCCTGCTCTTGATTGGACAAATCTGTGTGTGAATGTGTAGAATCTGTCTCACACTGTAGAAACCACCGTGTGTCTGGTTCTTGTGTTCTGACTCATTCACGTGACAAATTCAGGGGAAAAACACAATTTGTAATAAAGAAAAGCAAAAATTTTCCTACTTGCAAATTTAAAATCTGTTACTTAATGATCTAATAATCATGAGACAGTGGTTTTTTAAGAATCCTTCAGATGCAAGTTTTGATAAGTAATTAATCATTTGATTGATTAGAAGTTCTCTCAGAGGTTTCATCTGTTTAGGATTGTTTTGTAAAAAAAGAAAAAAATCTGAATTTCTTGTGACTGTGACATTATGACTAAATGATCAACAACAATATCGATCATCATCAGTTGCTTAAAATAACTGTTTGATGCTAATAATAATAATAATAGGTCTGCTGATAATAATAATAATAATAATAATAATAATAATAAAAATAATAATAATAATAATAATAATAATAATAATAATAATAATATTAATACTACTAATAATAAGTCGACTATTGGATGGATGGTCTGTATCAGCTGAACTCGGGATGAACTTGCTACGTACTCTGTCTGCCTCGATCAGATGACGTCAGAGCCGGACGCTCCTTATTTGGCTACGCCCGGCGCTGTTATATGCTGAGAGCAGAGGTGGAGAGAGAAGAGAAACGAAAGGATTGAGCGCGAACACACGGAGAAAGACCCGTTAAACCAAGAAACCGGAGAACCGAGCTGAAGCTGGATTATATTAGAGACATGGAGACCATGAGACCTGCTGCCGTCTGTGTCCTCCTCCTGCTGTCCACTGTCTTAGGTGAGTCTCACTGTAAACACCGGGTCTCATGTTCTTTAATATACACAATCAGACATGTATGTAAATGAAAGAAAATACTTTTAACACACAGGATTAAATAATTTATTGTTGTTCTGTGAAGAAGAAAACGGTAAATGTAAAGTTATTAGTGCAGTAAAACAGTTTTCTGTACAGTCAGTTTGTATTTAGATGAAATATGTGTTTATTATTTTTGCTTTATAATAACAATAATAATAATAATGATAACAACAACAATAATAATAATAATGATAATAATAATAATAAAATAATAATAATATCATACAAGAAAGTGCTTTACAACAAAGAAATGAGCTGCACCAGGGGCTTCACATGAAAAGACCTGAACATGAAAAGCATTGATCTAAAATGAAAAACATTAAAATCAATGTAAAATTAGATAAAATAATCAATAAAATAAACCATAAAATAAGAAGACATTTAAAAGAAGTGCTGAGCAGAAATGTGGAGCAAAGTGAAAAGTTTCAGAGCGAGTTAAAGGCTGAAGTGAAGAAATACTTTATAGTGGCTTTATAGTTTTTATAAAGAGCTTTACAGAGTTTGAACCTGTGGTGCAGTGAAAGTGCTTAAGTCTGCAGATCAAACATGTTAAAGTCTGTGTTTGTAAGAAGAGGCTGATCTCACTGTAGAAATGTAATCCTCTGAACGTAGTGCAGACTGTGTGTAGGGGGTAAATGTCTGACTGTGTCCTCTGTGTGTTCGTACCATTTTAAATCAGACGAGCTGAATCACTTTAAATTCTCTCTCACAGCCTGAACTTGAAAGTGTGTCTGCCGTTATCTCTCGTGTTCAGTCGTCCTGCTGTTTAATGTCCATTTTCTGTTTGGTCTCATGGGAACTGTTGGAGATTATGTAACCTACACCGTGATAATGATCTGCTCTCAGTGCCAACAACAGTTTAAATCTGCAGAAGAAGTGACTGAGGTTTGAGCCTCAGAGTCAGTCAGCTGTTCTCTGTTCAGTTTGACTGAACAATCAGTCCATAAAATCTATGAGCGAGGATTTTAATGACCTGTGATAAGAGCAACGACTCTCAGGTCACGAGACGCTGTGAGCTTAGTAGGCTGATGAAGATGCGTCTGAACGTCTGTTTCTAACAGTCCAACATGAAGGGTTAATTATATGAAAGTGTTTTAATTATGTCTGTAATCACAGTGTTTTACATGATGTGTTTTATTTTGAAGGCTCCTTCCCTCAAGCTCAGCACGTCACCTGGAAATCCACCAACTTCAAAACCGTTCTGTCCTGGGAACCCAAACCGTCAGCTGACTACTCCTACACCGTGGAGTTCTCTGTGTAAGTACCTGCAGACCTCACCTGTGTCAGACCCTCACCTGTGCATTCGTCTCAGACAATCAGGTGGTTGGAGGAAGGATGAATGGTGCAGGGCGTGATAAGACGCCAGTATTGATCCAGTAAAAGGAAAAGTGAGCTCAGTGAGACAACAAGAGACAAACAGAGACAGGGACATGAAGCGTCCAACAAACACAGTTTAGAAAGGCCAGCAGCAAGATTTGTCCTGATGAAGTAAAATACTGTCTCACTGTCTGGTCTGTTTTTTGATTCTCTCCTCAGTCTTTGTCTCTCCAGTCTTCAGTCTCTGTCTCCTCAGTCTTTGTCTCCTCAGTCTCTGTCTCCTCAGTCTCTGTCTCCTCAGTCTCTGTCTCCTCAGTCTTTGTCTTCTCAGTCTCTGTCTCTTCAGTCTTTGTCTCCTCAGTCTTTGTCTCCTCAGTCTTTGTCTCTTCAGTCTTTGTCTCCTCAGTCTTTGTCTCCTCAGTCTCTGTTGCCTCAGTCTCTGTCTCTCCAGTCTTTGTCTCCTCAGTCTTTGTCTTCTCAGTCTCTGTCTCTCCAGTCTTTGTCTCCTCAGTCTTTGTCTCCTCAGTCTTTGTCTCCTCAGTCTCTGTCTCTTCAGTCTCTGTCTCTTCAGTCTTTGTCTCCTCAGTCTCTGTCTCCTCAGTCTCTGTCTCCTCAGTCTCTGTCTCCTCAGTCTTTGTCTCCTCAGTCTTTGTCTTCTCAGTCTCTGTCTCTCCAGTCTTCAGGCTCTGTCTCCTCAGTCTTTGTCTCTCCAGTCTTCAGTCTCTGTCTCCTCAGTCTTTGTCTCCTCAGTCTTTGTCTTCTCAGTCTCTGTCTCTTCAGTCTCTGTCTCCTCAGTCTCTGTCTCTTCAGTCTCTGTCTCCTCAGTCTCTGTCTCTTCAGTCTCTGTCTCCTCAGTCTCTGTCTCTTCAGTCTCTGTCTCCTCAGTCTCTGTCTCTTCAGTCTCTGTCTCCTCAGTCTCTGTCTCTTCAGTCTCTGTCTCCTCAGTCTCTGTCTCTTCAGTCTCTGTCTCCTCAGTCTCTGTCTCTTCAGTCTCTGTCTCCTCAGTCTCTGTCTCTTCAGTCTCTGTCTCCTCAGTCTCTGTCTCTTCAGTCTCTGTCTCCTCAGTCTCTGTCTCTTCAGTCTCTGTCTCCTCAGTCTCTGTCTCTTCAGTCTCTGTCTCCTCAGTCTCTGTCTCTTCAGTCTCTGTCTCCTCAGTCTCTGTCTCTTCAGTCTCTGTCTCCTCAGTCTCTGTCTCTTCAGTCTCTGTCTCCTCAGTCTCTGTCTCTTCAGTCTCTGTCTCCTCAGTCTCTGTCTCTTCAGTCTTTGTCTTCTCAGTCTCTGTCTCCTCAGTCATGTGGACGTTGTCAAACTGTTTCAGGGTTGGACGGGACAGACAGAGGAACCATCACTGTGTCCGCTCCTCAGCCACGGTGTGTGATCTGTCCAGCTCTCTGACCGACCTCAACGCCAACTACACAGCTGACGTCCTGTCTGAGCCGCCACTGGGGGTGACCTCCGACCTCATCGAGTTCCCCTACAGCACCTCTCCCCGATTCTGCCCCTACAAAGACAGTAGGTCCCTCTGCTACAGAGAGCTGTTTCTAGTCCAGCTTAGAGTTACAGTTTAACTAAGGTTAAGTGATTCCTTAAGTATAAGACTAAGATAAGGAGGAAATCTTAAATACTTAAGTGAATATTTTAAGGGAACCTTAACTCAGACTTTAAGGAAAGTTTTAGGTGAAGGTCTCTTTGTGCAGCTGGGCCCAGCTCCTCCTGCGGAGAACCAGCCTCAGTATTTACCTGTTGGACGTTATGACGGAGGTCGATCAGGTCTGCAGTGACTATAATAAACAACAGCGTCATGATGGAGCTACAGTCCGACCACCGACAGGTTCACGGTGTCAGACTGTTCTCCAGCTGTCAGCTGACGCATCACTTCATATTGAGTTATCATTCAGTTCATAATCGATAAATCTGCAGATAATTGTCATCAGATTAAAAACCGTTCAGGAAGCAGAAGCAGCAAAGTTTCACACTGAGAAAACTTAAACTACTGAATTTCTGTTAATCAACTAATTAATAATGTGATTAATCAACTAATAGCAGCAGCTCTATCTTAGATATTCTGGACACGCTGTTGGTTTGACTTTGTTGCAGTGATGTCACATGGTCGCATGGTCAGAGGTCTCTACACTTCCACATTAACTGTGTGTGTGTGTGTGTGTGTGTGCCCCTCCCCCACAGCTGATATAGGCAGACCTGACTTCAAGCTGGAGGTGAGCGAGGACAAAAAGAAAACCACGCTGTATGTGACCGACCCGCTCACCGCCCTCTTCAAAGATGGCCGCCAGCTGAGCATACGGGACGTGTTCTCAGAGCAGCTGCACTACAGAGTCACCTACCGCAGGAACAAGAGCACTGGCAAGGTGAGCCCCGCCTCTGTCAAGGTGTGAGAACCTAACACTCCTGAAGGAGACGTCATCACCTGAGTGTTCCTCTGTGTCGTCCGCAGAAATCTGCCGACTTCAAGACCAACATCATCGAGATGAGCGGTCTGGACCGGGGGGAGAGCTACTGCTTCAACGTCCAGGCCTTCATCCCCAGCCGCAGCTTCAACAAGCAGCTGGGCGAGCTGAGCCACACCCAGTGCTCCAAGGACGACCACCAGTCCATCTCAGATGGTGAGTCCACAGAGACCAGGACCAGGTCCAGGGTCAGAGGGTCAGGGTCAGGGTCAGGGTCAGAGAGTCAGGTCCAGGTCCAGGGTCAGAGAGTCAGGTCCAGGTCCAGGGTCAGAGAGTCAGGTCCAGGTCCAGGGTCAGAGAGTCAGGTCCAGGTCCAGGGTCAGAGAGTCAGGTAAGAAGTAAACAAACATATACCTGGAAGCAGGAAGTTCAGTCTGTTTCTACTGCTGCTGACACACAAACACTGAGGTGTGTGTGTGTGTGTATGTGTGTGTGTGTGTGTGTGTATGTGTGTGTGTTAGTGTGAAGTACCATCTCTGCGTAAATAAAATGGTCAGCTGGTTTGTTGTGTTGGTCTGTGATATGGAGAACAGGTCTCCTCCCAGACTCTGGGAGTCTGTCACATGACTCTGTTCAGTATATTGATCAGTGTATTGATCAGTATATACCGGTGTTAGATCATTTGTTGTATTAATTATAAATCAGCTGATGAAGTCGGACTCAGGTTGTTAGAGACCTACCTGTTAGAGACAGGAGAGATCACAGACTCTAACAGCTGATCAATGAGGCTGAGCTGATTAATATCACTCCGTTTATACTGATACAACATCTGTACAGATGCTGTGGACTCACAGTAACAGGACAAACAGCACAGATCATATGTCACATATAATTCAGTGATCATTGACTGTCCCCTGTCACACTCAGGCTGTCTGTCTACCCCCCTCTATGATCAGGTGTTCAGGTGATCAGGTGATCAGGTGATCAGGTGATCCAGCACACGGAAGGTTCATTAATCACAGAGCTGCTGATGATCTGTGATCAATACCTCAGTGTGAGTGACAGCAGGGAGTAGCAGAGGTCAGAGCAGCTGATGTCATGTGATGTAACAGGTTAGAGGATCCAGACTCCTCCCCCTCCCCTCAGTCTGAGAGTGTACAGAAACCCCACAGCGCCCCCTGCAGGCAGAGATCAGCAGCTCTGTGCAGAGTGACAGATCCCTGTGGGAACCTGCACGGATCAATCCTGATCATTAATCTGTGATCATTTGCTGAAGTCAAGTTCTGTAATGTTGTGTTGTTGTTGTGTTGTTGTTGTTTACAGTGTACTCAGTGGGTGTGATCGCTGTTGCCATCTTCCTCATCCTGCTGCTGATCGCCATCATCATTGCTGTCACTGTTGTCTGCTGCAAATGGCGCAAGAATGCTCAGACCACAGGGAAGGAGGGGTTGCCCCTGCGGGATGTATAGAGACAGACACACACACTGACACACACACACACACACTGATCACTGTGGTACAGCTGACTGCTTTGAGGTCAAACACTGGAATCTCTTCCTCTAGTTTCTATGAAACTGAACTGAATGTGTGAAAACTGCAGAAGAAGAGACTGTAGAGACACTGAACACACACACACACACACACACACACAAACACTGCTGAAGCTGTAACAAACACTACCAGCTGGTTTTATTTATTTATAGTTGTAGTGAACACTAACTTTCAGTGACTGTCACTAGGATCTTTGGGAGTCTGGTTAAGCATTATGGGAAAACTTTTTGGGAAATTGTAAATATTATTTTTGTATCTTATGTGTAATTTATTGTGCTTAATTGAAATTAACATATTTGTATATGAGGAGGTTCTTAGCAAATTATTATTATTATATGTTGAAAGAATAAATATTTTAAACAAGTTTGTTCTGTTCATCTTCATATTCAGCCTCAGCTGTGTCAATTACATGGATGGAGGGTCAGGGGCCAGAGGGTCGGGGGCTGGACCTGTGTACGAAGCTAATGTTTCTAATGCTGCGTCCATACGACTACGTTTTCATTTTAAAACAGCGTTTCAAACAAAAACCATCTCCATCCACACTGACACACCTGAAAACATGTCACATGACCATTCACTACACTGAGCATGTGCGAGCCGGTGTAAACAGGAAGTAGATTGTCTCCTCTGAAGGAGGAACAGCAGAGACAGTTGTAGCATTAAAACAGAGAATGTAAGTGAACAACAGCTGCTAGCAAAGACAACAAGGTCAGTGACACTGTCATTCATCATCATGTTGTATTCACCACTGGTAGTCCAGGCTGATGACAGCCAATCAGGAGAGACCATGGGTGTGACCTCATCGTTTACAAAGGTCTCAGTTTCTGTCCGCAAGATACAACACAACCACAGAGTTTTCAAAATAAAACCCAGGAGTTTTCAAAATAAAACACAACCCAGGAGCTTTCAGAATAAAACAGGCCCAGCAGCGTTTCTGAAAGTCTCTGTTTTAGAGGCTGAAAAGTCATGGAGTCGTGAGGACGTAGCCTTAGTGTTAGGAGACTGAGGGAGACTGACTGAGGGGCAGTGGATGTTAATGGAGGAGTCCAGTTGGAGATGAGGCTTGAATGCAGGCTGGAAGGTTTACAGGTGAGAGGGCGGAGGACTGGTGAGCAGTTAGCATGAGGAAAACAGCTACTTAAGAGTTAACAGTGGAGGAGAAACAGAGCAGAGATGTGCCCCCCCCCCCACCTGAACCCTCACAGACTTACCTGACGTCACCTGGTCAGTGACTGAGGGTGAGGCTGCAGGGCGAGGCATGGTATAGAGGGGAATGAAAGCGCATACTTTTATACTATTGTGGGTTTGTGAATTCTCACTCCACCTTTTAGTCCCTTCACTTCCTGTTTGTAAACAAAATAATAATGTTGGATCAGATCTGGATTTGGAATCAATCATCATGTGATCACAGACACCTTCACACAGTTCAGTCACATCTGTGATGTCCAGACTTTATTTTGTGAGCATCACTAATCCAACATTTATTTGAGTTTATTTCTCAGCAGCAACATTAAAGTCATTAAACACAGTAGTTACTACAGTTCTGTAGTATTTATATACGACCCTATTATTCACATTTACATGTTAATTAATCATTTATATTATACGAGGTATTAGAAACCTCCATCACAGGACGAGGTCTTCAGTGGTTCTGTGACACCAGGACCCAGAGTCCAGATCCAGACTCCTGCTGGATCAGGTTCTGGTTCTGGTTAAAGGTCTGTGAACACCTTGTGTCTTTGACCAAAGACTGAATGATTGATGATTGATGATTAATGATTTCTCATGTCACTGTTCAGTGTTTGGTGTAAAACCAGAGCTGGATTTCCCCCAGACCGAGTCCTGGAGTCACCACATGAGGGCGTTAAACTACAGGATCAGATACGTTCAAGATCAACAGCTTCATGATCTCACACGTTCATTAACAACATTTCTTCATGGTAGAGAAAATGAGAGGCCTGTTCAGGATCAGATGTGTCAGAGTGGAGTCACAGTCACAGAAGCAGCAGTGGTTCAGGTTCACCTTCAACATGTCCTGTGTCTCTGAGGTCATTGTGTCTCTGTCAGTGCAGCTGTCTCTGTCCTCTGGTGTCAAGGATTGGACAGACACGAGAAAAAAGTCACTAACGACCAAAGACAAGGCAGATAGCGTCAGAGCGGCAGCCATTTTGTTTTCATGTTGTCCGTCTGTCTCATTCTCGTGGACACGATATCTCAGGAACACCTTGATTGAACTTCATCTGGCACAGACGTTCACTTGGACTAAAGGAACTGAATAGATTTTGGGGGTCAAAGATCAAAGGTCAAAGGTCACGGTGACCACACAAAACGCAGTTTTGTCCTTGTGAACGCAATATCTCTGTAACACCTTGATGGAATTTCTTCCAATCTGGTAGAAATGTTCACCTGGACCCAAAGGTCAAAGGTCAAGGTCAGTTTGACCTCAGAAAACACCCATTACTCAAGACTTCACAGTAATTGTGACAAAGTTTCACAAAGATGTTTAATATTTAATATTTTCTCTGACTCTGGACAAACAGGAAGTGACCCTGCACTCATCTGAGTGGAGGACGAGATTCTAGTTTAATTATATAGAAAATGAACTTGTTCTTCGACACAGCTCTTAGTTTTCAGATGTGATCTGAACTCAAGAGTCCGATCAGCTGATCAGAGAATCATCTGAGTGATGTTCAGCCTGTAGCAAGTTGTATTCTCCACAGGTGAGCTCCTCTCTCCACCTGTTCTATCTGTGACTGCAGCGTCACACAGCGTCTCTGCTGACTGAGCGTCTTGGCAGCTCAGCCTGGTAAACACATTTCCCATCAGTCTGCAGGAAGCTCACTGTCATGTGACACTCAGTCACCTGGAAGTAAGCCACGCCTCCTGCCGTGTGATTGACAGGACTGGAGTAGAGCTGCCAGGACTGAGGGACACGGTCCCTGTGGGTGGAGGCCGGGTCGCTGACTGTCCCGCTGCCGCTGACCACATACGAGCTCCCATCATCCTCTCTGATGAACTGTGAGAGGGAACAGGCAGAATAAAGACGTGAGAGTCAGACAGGTGAGACACGACAGACTCACCTGTCTGAACGTTGTGAGCAACAATTGACTGACTGTTGTAACCCATGTTCAGCATCAACCACTGTGTTGCCTAGCAACGTAGCCTTTAACCTGTGTGTCTGTGGAGTTGATGTTAATTCATCTCCACCTGTTTAATTCTGCTGTTTGATTCATGCAGCTTCATAAAGTCTATAGATCTCTGCTGTGAGCACAGTGCAGGTCTCACCTGGGGACAGTGTGTATACATTAACAACCAATGTATACACACACATAAACACACACATAAACACACACAGTAACCTGGTGCCAACAGCCTTTAAGATACTTTAAATAGTTTGATCATATATTATTATTATCATCATAAAACATCATCACCTCCTCTAACATGCATTTTAACTGACTTTGTACATAAATAACTAGAGTGTGTTGACTGTCAAGTCTCTGCTGCTCACAGTGTGTGTGAATCAGTCTGTACAGAACCATGCAGCACATTAATGTACATATATATGTATATGTATATAACTGTAGAGGAACAAACACCTGGGAACATTCATGTGGTTCTTGACGTCATGTGACCAGTTAGTCAGTCAGTTCACCTGTTTCTGAACGAGCTGAAGATAAACTGTGTTTCAGTTGGTGTGAAGAAGCAGCTGAAGTCTGAGAGATGAAGAACATAAACTGTTCAAATATAAAACATTTAAAAATGTTTCCATGTGCCCTGACTGGACCTTTAATAAATGTCTCAGTAACTAGAACAGCTGGAGTTCGACTACAGTGTGAATGATGGATAGATGGACAGACATTGACTTCCATGTCACATGACTTTATGCCTGAACGTACCTGCAGGTTGTGGTCGTGGCCACTCAGGTAAACAGAGACTCTGTACTTCTTCAGCAGAGGCCTCAGTCTGTTGACCAGACAGGAAGTAGGTCCATGGTGGCCAATGGACCACACAGGATAGTGACCCCCCACCACCATGTAGTCTGACCTGGGACCAGTCACACAACAAGTCAGTGTGATCCACAGGGACCATGACACAGGTACTGACTGAGAAAGGTTTTCAACCTGTGACTCTAATAACACACAGTTTACTGCGGCTCAGAGAGGTGAAACTCAGAGTCCATCCGTAGAGAAACTAAAACATCTGTTAAATGACTGATGACACAAGAAAATACTGCTGTGTTTTCAAATTGTTATACACACACACACACACACACACACACACACACACACACACACACACACACACACATATACAGTGCATCCGGAAAGTATTCACACCCCTTCACTTTCCCCACATTTTGTTATGTTACAGCCTTATTCCAAAATGGATTAAATTCCTTTTTTTTTTCTCATCAATCTACACACAATACCCCATAATGACAAAGCGAAAAAGGTTTTTTAGAAATTCTTGCAAATTTATTAAAAATGAAAAACTGAAATATTGCATGTACATAAGTATTCACACCCTTTGCTATGACACTCAAAAGTGAGCTCAGGTGCATTCTGTTTCCACTGATCATCCTTGAGATGTCTCCACAACTTGATTGGAGTTGACCTGTAGTAAATTCAATTGATTGGACATGATTTAGAAAGGCATGGTGGTGCAGTGGTTAGCGCTGTCGTTTCTGCAGCATTGAAGGTCCCGAAGAGCACAGTGGTCTCCATCATTCGTAAATGGAAGAAGTTCTGAACCACCTGGACTCTTCCTAGAGCTGGCCGCCCAGCCAAACTGAGCATTCGGGGGAGAAGAGCCTTGGTCAGGGAGGTGACCAAGAACCCGATGGTCACTCTGACAGAGCTCCAGCGTTCCTCTGTCGAGATGGGAGAACCTTCCAGAAGGACAATCGTCTGCAGCACTCCACCAATCAAGCCTTTATGGTAGGGAGTGCCAGACAAAAGCCTCTACTCAGTAAAAGGGACATGACAGCCCGCTTGGAGTTTGCCAGAAGGCACCTAAAGGACTCTCAGACCATGAGAAACAAAATTCTCTGGTCTGATGAAACCAAGATTGAACTCTTTGGCCTGAATGCCAAGCATCACATCTGGAGGAAACCAGGCACCTCTCATCACCTGGCTAACACCATCCCTACTGTCACGTTAACTTGTTATGAGCTCTGACTGAGCTTACGTCAGTACACACGTATACGTAGGTGACACGGTAGTAAACAAGGCAAGGAAAACTGTTCTCATGTTGTTGAATAAAGTCGAGCTAACGACTAGCAGCCGTCTCCTCATATATATATATAGATACAGTATATATATATTAGACGAAGGTTACCACACATCACACCTACGGTGAAGCATGGTGGTGGCAGCATCATGCTGTGGGGATGTTTTTCAGCGGCAGGAACTGGGAGACTAGTCAGGATTGAGGGAAAGATGAACGGAGCAAAGTACAGAGAAATGAAAACCTGCTCCAGACCTCAGGACCTCAGACTTGGGCGAAGGTTTACCTTCCAACAGGATAACGACCCTAAGCACACAGTCAAGACAACGAAGTAGTGGCTTCGGGACAAGTCTGTGAAAGTCCTTGAGTGGCCCAGCCAGAGCCCAGACTTGAACCCAATTGAACATCTCTGGAAAGACCTGAAAACAGCTGTGCAGCAACGCTCCCCATCTAACCTGACAGAGCTTGAGAGGATCTGCAGAGGAGAATGGGAGAAATACCCCAATTACAGGTGTGCCAAGCTTGTAGCTTCATAGCCAAGAAGACTTGAGGCTGTAATCGCTGCCAAAGGTGCCTCAACAAAGTACTGAGTAAAGGGTGTGAATACTT